>NW_028232894.1:0-118458 GCF_057557595.1 Rhyacophila brunnea | reverse complement strand
TTTACGGCATTTATATAAAAAATACAACAAATATTTCTGATTTTATATAATAATCGCTTTTAAACAAAGAAAAAATGTGAAAAAAATACAGAGATCATGTTATAAATACATTAAATATTGATTTACACATAAAATTTAAAAATAGCAGTACTATTGGCACAATAAAAATGATGCTTTATTACAAATCCTCCTTAAATTATAAAAATTCATTTTTTTTCGATATTCATTTTTACAATATTTCTTTTAAATCATATTTTTTACCTCTATATCTTTCTATTACAAAAATCTATTAAGAAATATCTTTATTTACATTATCGGCGAAATTGATATTAGCTGTTTATGTATATTTAAATTACGGATTTTGTTTTTTAATAATTATTTTAATCATGGGCTTTTTGGTATAAATGTCAACATGCTAGGTATTTCCTCTTTTTAATCTGCTTTTTGTGTAAAAATAATAAATTTATAGTATTCATTATATGCTATGTTATTATTAGTTTTTAATATAATATGTGATTTTTCATGGTCAACAAATTATTTTACATATTTATTTAAAATTTTAAAATTTTTAAAGGATTGTGATCTATAAAAAATACTGTAATTATTCCAGATAACAACAATCAAAGATAATAATATGACAAGATTATATGAAAATTCAGAGTCTTGACCACCATATAAAGTGTATAATAACGATACTAGTATTAATTAATGATTGAAAAATTTCGGAAAAACCTTTAAAAATTAAATAAATTATCTGTTTCATTTGTTAAAAAACTCAATTTATCCATGAAAATAATTTAATATTTGATATACAAATTGGACTTAAAACGAAAAAATATTTTACAAAATCGTGTCACTTGCTTAATTTCAACAGACATAAAATTTATTTTTTCTTCGTGAACTTTAATATATCATTAAAAATATTCTTTTGTAAAGTATAAAAAAATATTTGTGTCTTTATTTATATAATTAATATTATTATGTATATACTATACACATGTCAGTGATGTGATATAATATCAGTTAGGTGCAATACTCATAATTTAGTAGAAAATTTGAGGAGAGTAAAATAATTTTTTTGATTAGAATAAGATTATACCAAGACGGTAAAAAAATTTGAAATTCAAATAAGTTTATAAACACCAATGGGACGCATTTGTAAAACTGAATCGCCTCTTTTCACAGTTTATGTATATATAACGGTTCTGATGGTTAGATGCTAGATGAAAATATTTGAGCTGCAGCAAAAATATTTATAGTAGGACTTGCATGTAATATGCGTTTTACCTTTTATGATTTGTTGTTGTTCGTAAACAACATAATATATAAAATGTTTGAAATATACACATATTAATAAAAATTTAAATAAACCGCAAATGAAGCTAAAAAAGTATGTTAACCAAAAAAAATTGTAATTACATTTTATTTAAATGATTGTTCATAGAAAAAATAAAAAATTGTAATAAATAAATACTATTAGCCTTTTTATATTTAATATTCAAAAATTTAACAGGAAAAAAATAATATTATAATCATAAAACATATGCATTAATAAATTTTTTATGATTATACTGAAACTAAGAAGACAGAAGAGAAGTTTTATGCTTAATTTTTTGTTATAATTATGTTAGACTAGAAAATTTATGTTTAAAGATAAGATTTAATGAGATTTGTGCAAAATAACATAGTAATACCTATATTTCTATGTTTTATTACTCATATCTAGATTTATTCAATTAATTCCTTGTAGCTTAATACCACAAAATTATTATGTTTTGAATCTTATACAAAGCAGTAATTGTTTGATTATCACTTTTAATCTGTTAATTTTTTATATTAGTATTATAATAATGGTTATAAATTTCAATTGAATTTCTATACTTTATTACTTTGTTGATAAAATTCTAGTTCAGAGCATATTTCCGGATTATGGTATTGATGGATTTTTTTTACTTTCGTTATGCGTATTTTTTAAAAAAAATCTATTGTTTATTTTTAATAAAGAATTTCAGTCTGTATTAATAATATGATTTATGATATAAAAAATTAATATGTTTTTATTTAACTAAATAAGTATTTACGATGTTATAAATGTTATTCTTATGTTCGAATCATTTATTTAATAATTTACTATATTTTTATTTTTATTATTATTATTTTTTTAGTTTTATTGATTTTTCTCCAAATGCGAACTGTTTTCTTTTTCTGTAACTTTGTGCAAATGTGTTTTGATTTTTCTGATTATTTCTCGGTTTCGATATTATCAAGTTAAAATTAAAATTTGATATAATAGAATCGATTTTTGATCTCAAAGTTTATAGAATTTTAGGGCATGCGATTATTCAAATCCATCTGTTTTTAAGCACCCATAATTTGAAAATATTTACTGCTTATATATAGATTTTACAGTATTATCCTTTTTAATTCTTGTATTAAGACTATGATTTACATAATTTTATATGTATTTTTCATTATATTCATCCGGTTTACCATATCTTTTTTCAACCAACTACAAAAAAATACTAGCTTACAATAAAAATTAATGAAATTTAAAAGGCCTTTATAAACAGACACAATTTTTCATTAAATATGTTTACATCTTTCTTTTTAAAAATCAATATAATTTAAATTGGTTTTATAATAAAAACACGTAATTTAAATTTTAATTAAAACGAAGTTGCAAAAAATATATATTTAATGATAAAATCTTTGTTAATATGGTAAATTTGTGAATTTACATCGTTGATTATAAAAATATTATAAATCTAAATAGGTTTTATTTGTACACTTCATGTTTAAATATTAAAATTTTAGTACATTATATAAAAATCTTAAAAAAGAATTAAATAGCTTCAAATACATTTTTAATGTCTATGGATCATTTTCAATTTCATAGGAATAATTAAAGACTTGAAAGCTATTGTGTAATATAAGAAAGCCCATCATATATTTTACAATAAAAAAGTGTGAAGAGTTCAAAATGGTGATACTTTTATGCTATATTTACAATCCATTATAAAATTAAGAGGAACGTAAACCCTAAAATAGACATCAGCTATATATTTAATTTATAATTTAGAAACACACAAAAATACATAAAATACCATTTAAAATATAGGCAATTAAAATTTTTTTTATTTTAAGATTGTGCGGAAAAATCAAATTTGTTTTTTCGATTAGTTGTGTTCATAACAGCAGAAAAATTATTAATATATTTTCCTCTTTTATAATCGATTTTATTGTTGCTTGATTTCGAGTTTTTTTTTATGTTTCTGTGTTGTTCCCTAACAGTTCAAAAAAAAGATAATAGTGGTTTGCTGTTAATCTTACTAGAACAAAAATAGCCTTTATGCCAATTATATACGCATATTTTCCCTTTTATTGACTGTTAATATTAATAAAGATTTTTTTATATGCTTTATATAATAACAAACATTCTTTTTTATGCTATTTTCTATCATTGAATTTTTACCAATCATGTTTACATTTTAATTCATATTATTTGATTAAAAAACCATAGATAGTACTAATTAAAAAATTTAAATGTTAACAAAGAATTTTTGAACAAAAAGCAAGAAAGAACAAATATTGTAATGAAATTTGTTTATCCTCCATCCATAAATGGGTATATTTTTATTGGTTACTTGGTAATTATAGTCGAGATTGTTCCTACTAAGATAACAAATAGATTTTATATTTTAAATAAACTCAAATAAATTTACTTTGATGATATTATTTGTATAACTCCATTCTAAATTTATTTTGTTTTATCGAAAGTTTTTATATTGATGGTAAAGCCTATATGTTGATTCTTCACAATTATTGCAGCACGTTGCTCAGCCATGCATTTAAATATTTATATTTGAGGCACTTTAATCATTTGAAAGGGTTTTCTGCTGGTTTTATTATTATTACACATTTATTTGATAGAAAGTAATTGATATTATATAATTGAATGTTTATTCGGTGTGTTGAAAAAAATGCCACCATTATTTAGGCCTTTATAAACTATTTTATAAGATGTATATCGAAAATGTGTTTATTCAAATTCGTGTAGTCTATTTTTGCACAAAAAACATTGATTTTCATATTTTATCATCTTTGTTTATTGATAATAGAATTAACAGCAACACTCACAAAACTCAAAAAAAGTTGAAAAATTACATAAATTATTTTTTAGGAATAATATAAACATAAAAGATAAATCCTAGTATCGCGAAAAATTCATTAGAACCTTTTAATTTGTAAAACAATCCAAACCCTTAATCCTGGGGTATCCATCAATAAAAAGATAGCCATGCAAAACAGACAACAAAAAAATGCCGAAAAGAGCCCGATATTTTCTATTATCTGCTAAAACAAGCAATTCCTTAACTAAAAGACAATAGTTTACGAAATATAGAATTCCCATGACCAAATTAGTTAAGAGTGCCGCATAAAAATTTGAATCACAAGTAAAGTTATCCTTAGATATCCCAATGAAAATAAAATTAAGAATAATAATTGCAATATTTCCTATAGAGAAAATTATAGCAGAAATGTAAATTTTTTCATTAAGATTAACCTCTTTTTCTTCTTTGCTTCTTTTCAGCATCGATGCATAATCTTCTTGATACAGTGATAGTTTTTTTGATTTGATGTAATGCATTTTATCATTCAGAATCCCATCTTTCCCAATTTCTATAATAACATTGTCCATATTTTCTTTTTTTTTTGTGATTTTATTGCTTTAGTGAATATCATTTGCTTTTTACAGAAATTGGCGAATGGAAGCATTTATTACAATTTACCGATTTAGAAAAATGGATAATAAATTCTTAATGAATACAATTTTTATGAATAGAAAAATAGCAATTTCTAGACACCCCTATAAACAAAATAGAATTTTGCTTATTTTATGTGTAATATTAAGATCATTCAAAAAAAGTAATTTTAAATTACAGACAATTTGATTTAATTGTTTTTTTTAAATAACAGGTATATTTATTTAAGAACTTAACTTTGATATTGTGAAATGTACAAAAAATAAATTCAAAATAATATTTGTTAAGGCATGGGCATTAAAATGTAATAAAATAATAATAAATGCAAGGTTCCGAAATTTCGTAAAGCTTAAATTATTTTCAAAAAAAATAAATCCAACAAAAAAATCTATAATTAAAAAATATAAGCAAAATTTATATTATCTATTGTGTCGAATTGCAGTAATTACAAGCTATGTGTAAAAAAAAGAGCAATAGTATAAATGTCCTTTAATATATATAACAAATCAAACATTTTCCTTATTCTTGTCGAGCTTTTTTCCATAATTTTTTTAAACCAATCTAAAATTTTGTGGTGGGATTCGTTTTCTTAAAATAGAAAATAATTTCTATTAGATCTTTTCAGATCACAATTAGAGCATGAATCAGGCTAAAAATATTATATCAGAAAAAAAGACTTACGGTCTAAACATTTATTTTTATGCAAAAACCACGGGTTATAACAATGGAATTTAAGCACTGTTTATATTCTCGATCTTAAAATAAAATATATAGATATAGTTTCTTATCCGTATCTTTTTCTAAATGCTGTGAGAAAAACCATAAGATTGTGTATAAATGTAGCATATCACAACGATAAAAGGCATATTAAACATATTTTTAACTTAGATTTATCATATTCATGCTTTGATTATTGAATATATAAAAGGCATATTCTACAACAAAAAAAGAAAAAATTAATTAAATTAAGACAATTAATATTACAATTATAGCATAATACATTTTGAGACTTATGTAAAGCCTTAAATAATTTTATATTTGACATGATTTATAAATTGAATTATTCTAAAGTGATAAATAATACCATATGTGATGACTTGGGATGGGGTGGTCACAAAATATCATAAAAAATATATTAAGGAGTTAAAAATAGCGGACGAAGTAGAAGCATACATGCAAGCTCTCACACATCGCAAGACACTTGGACTCATCTCATTTGAGAGAAGAAGAGCAGTTGATGAAGATAGATCAGAAGAAGGTGTCAAAAGATGCATCAAGGAGTTGTGGAATATTCCCAACACGCTGAACACGTCTAAATAGATAAAATCGATAAAAAGCTAATTAACCCATAAATAAATAATAAATATCAAACTAAAGTGATAAAATATCAGGAAATATAAATTCTGGTGTTATGTATATATACAAAAATATTTACCAAAGATATATATACTAGAAAACTAAATACTTTCCAGAAATTTCATCTTTATATTACAAATGGAAAAATTTGCATTTATATTATTAAAAAGACAATAATTACATATTAAAATATTATTAAGCAACCAATAGAGCGGGCTATTTACTTTTCTTTAATAGCAGCACAAATATACTCAGCCAGTTGTGATCACAAGTATTTTAGTTTTTCGATAAAGTATTTTAAAATAATAATACCATAAAATGAACTTTTGACAAAATTTTTCTATTAATAATATGCTTTTAAATAATATCGCATAAATCATCATACTTTAAACATGATTTTCCATAAAAACTTCAAAAAAACTTATAAAGAGTGAAAGATATTATAGTTCTAATTTTGAACCAATCAATCTTTAATTAAAATTTTATAAGTAAAGCAAAAATTAAAACCTTTTTTATCCACCGAGACGGCTATATAAATTATAAAAAACAATTTAATAGAAATTACAGTTTCTTTGATGACATTATATAGATACAACTACAAAAGTTTTATTTTTTCTATTATAGGATTTCCACATGTTTGACTGTAAATATAATAAAATACTTCGAAAATATGCTATTAAATAAGATTTCATGTAGATTCATATATAGAGCATGCATTATTATGAACCAGATGTAGCCTTTTATATATAATCTATGTCATATTTTCTGTTTTGATTGATATAGCATACGGTTTTTGGCATATCAAAAAAATGATTTTGTGCAAAACAAAAAAGTTTTATATTTTATTTTAAGATGTCCATGTAGAATTATTCATTTTATTCAATTTTGAAAGCTACTTGCGCATTAAACTTTTATATGTGTATGTAAGTAAATAAGAAAGTATACAAATACACCATGGCAAAATATCGATTTTTTTTATCGGCTTTTCTATTTAAAGAATATATCGAATGAACACTTGTTTGTATACGTAGTAAATTATAGAAATTACATCAATTATTATCTTAAGTATATAAGAAATACAATAAAAATATTAGCACATCTAGTTTTATACTAGTATTAGAAAAACAGTCAACTTAATATCGTAAAAATAAAACTTTGATAAAAAAAACCTTCTGCTTTATAATACCATCGGAAGCGAAATGTAAGGATCCAAAAAACCATTCATACTTTACAAAAAATAATAAATTTTTTATGAGTTTTTCGGAGATGTATATTAAAAGTTATTTCTTTCAAAAATTATATGTTTTACGTACATTATAAATTATATTAATTTTACCATCTGATGGGTATTGTTTTCCTTTTCTAGTCTTTATAAATATTTTCAGCATTTTTAAAGATTCTGTATGTGAACGTTTTATTTAAATACTTTCTGGGTGTATAATATTATCTTTCTTTTAAAAAAGATCACATTTTTCGACATATAACAATCTTATAATATGTATCATAATGGTGAAATACTCTGTAAAGTATTTTGAATTGGTTATTTAGTGCTGTTTTGTGCATGAATTTTAATTAATTTTCGATCAGAAACAACTAAGCCTGGTTTTGTTTTATAAAATTTACTTTCGTGTATACAGTACACCAATTAGAACCTCTTTTTCTTATATTTTTATCTGCAATACTTTGAAATTTAAGATTCGAATCATCATGTTTATTATCTGTTTTTAAATAATTCTTTCTACAAAATAACTGATTGGAATTTTTTAATTTTTGATCAAATGGTGTGACTGTACCGCTTCTATCAACAAAATATTTAGAAACATGCGAATTCACATCCCATTACAACAGGACTTACACATTTTGCTAAAGATAATATTTTTAGATAATTTTTATCATGAAAATTTACGTCATGTTAAAGTAAGCATTTTTTGCGCATGCGTTCTAATAGTTTTCCCATGCTTTATCTTGAATATTTTTATTTCCTCTGCCTGTAGTCTATATATAAAAATATAAAATAGTAGAATATACATGTAAAATTAATTTTATCATGCTCTCTTGAGAAAAATTTCCAGTGAATTTAAATCTAGAACATATAATTTGAAGCTAAAAATATACTTTACAGTATACTTAATATTAAAAAAAATTTATGCTAAATTATTATTATTAATTAAAATTGATATTGATATTGGTTTGTTTTGCAATCCATTACTTTAAATAGAATACACAAACAATAATAATATGTATGCGGTATCTATTAGAATATTTGATCTTCAGCGAAAAAAATAAAAGATAAATGCACAAAAGCCCAAAACACTATTCTGTTATATAAAGCATTTTGAGTTTCAGCCTATGTTACAAATATGCGTAGTTAAATACAAACAATATTTAAATATTTTTATTTTCAAAATTATTATAAAAAAATTATTTTATGTGAAGTGTAGCAAAAAGTGGCAATCGTGCTATCAAAAATACAAATTATTTTGGAAAAATTCTGGATATTAAAATGAGATGAAGAAGTTAAATAAAATCTAAGTAAAATTTATAAAAAATTACATCTAGATTACTCTCAGACATGATGGATACTTGATTTTAGCATAGCGAATTAAACATCTATTACAAGATATAACGATGTCATTTAACCTTGCAAATCTCACAATTTGTTTTTAATACATTCGTTTACGTATATATCGTTATAAAAAGTATAACAAAAACAATGCTGTTATTCCCAGTCACACGAGGGATAACAAATAACACTAATATTCACATATATCTGTAATTATTGGATTGAATTCAGAAAGTGAATACCTACTGTCAAACAAAATTTTATAATTTAGACACGAAACGAAATATAATGTAGAACTCGATTAGAAGGCAAAATTAAGTTTTACTAAGCAAGCGTCTTTTAATAATTCTATGATAGAAAAAAAATTTCAGAAGATAAAATATAAAAAATTATAAAAACATAAAAGTTTTGGGTTTTAAATTAAAAAAAAAATATGCAAGAAAATCTATGCTTATTTCATTCATTATTTATCTAAAGAAATTTAAGATTAAAAATTCCTACTAAATTATATATTTAGTGTAGATAATTGCAATTTTTATTACATATTTATATTATAATCTACAACATAGATTTATGAGTATTTATATTAATTTTGTATATATTCTTTTATTTTTTATAGCTAAAAATATGCCATGGGAATTTTTTTATGTATTTTCATAAATTAATTCGTAAAGGATAAAATAATTATAAATGTATGACTAAATTATTGGGTTAGACATCCCAATGATTTGAAAAGCGCTGAATCTTATACTGAGAAAATATAACAAGATAAAACGTAAATTGACCAATTCTATAACATTATTATCTTATGCACTATTAAATAATACATCATCTTAGTATGAATAGAAAAAGTCTTATAAAAAATTACAAAATTAATATATTTTTATTTTTTGTGTATTTACTTTTTTATAAAATTGAAAAAGTGGAAGTCTTTGCGATCTACAGATTATTACTAAAAAGTATACATTCGTATATCTTCTTTTGCGCCGCATATTTTCTTTGATGATTTATCTTGCGGGTACTCAAGACAAAAAATTCAAATATTATATGTATAAAGCCAATAAATTTAAAACTTAATTTATTTTTTTGAGATGTGTATACAGATATTTTATATTGGACTTATATGTGTAATGGTCTAAAACAAGCATGTTTTTAACAATTTTATATTGATTATGAGTTTCTAAGATAAAATTATTATTATTCGTAAGTTCATTTTTAAGGCTAAAGTTTTTGTTATAATTTAAGTTAACCTTTTCGACACAGCTTGCTTGATTTTATGTACCTACAGCGTTTTCTACTTTCGTACTTCTTTTTAAGTGCTTATAGCCTTTTTTACCTTTAGTAAAAAAAATCTAAATCCCAAAGCTTGCATATCCTTGGATCTTTCGTGTATTTAATTTGTATTTGGCTGATCAGAATCATAAAAATGATGTAATAAAACACTCAAAATCATGATTTCTTTTATAAGCCAAACAATTTGCAATATATCGTAAAAAAAGGTCCAATTAAAAATAAATATTTCTTTAATGTTATAACTATAGCCTTAAATAAAATCAGAATTTCTATATCAATAAAAATTGTTTTAAATTACAAAAAATTATAAGATGTAAAAAACGGCGTATGAAGATAACATATTTATATAAATTAATATGTGATTTTTCTAATTTTATTGTAATTACAAAATAAAAAAATCATAATCTTAATTTAGTATTGAGCTTCTAAAAATTTTCAAAATAGTCAAAAAAAAATTATTAAAATATATAAATACCTATATATAATGGAATTTGCTATGTAGTTTTTTAACACATTTTTTTTGTAATTATAAGATGTGCTAAGGCAGCCGTAAAAAATCAATAATAGTGATATTAAGATCATTCGAGATAATATTTACTTTAATGATGAATACACTTCAAAAGTGAAAACAAAAATGGTACAGATCAAGAAAAGTAAAAACCGCTATATAATAATCCAAGAGATTTTATATAAGCGTTTTATATTTGAAGATTATCTACCGATTTCAAATAATTTTACGTAATCAAGGAAATCAAAATAAGTTTATATATAATTATTTTGATGGAACTCACTTCTTTTAATCATATAAGTCATCGGAACGTTCAGATATTACTGAAAATCACAATTTTTATTGCCTTTAAAAAATTAGATTATAAAAATGCTAAGAAAATACTGAAATATTTATTCTCATAATTTACATCTTGAATTTTCTTTGCGTGTAATATAAATTTATGGTGGATAAATCCTTTTCTAAGAATACATCGAGTTTTTAGCAAATTTTGTCAGTATTTCTATTTATTTATGATTTTTCCAGTGATAAATATACATTTGTTACTAGAAAAATACAGACTTAAAAATAGATTTATGCAAATTGATTTTTTTAAGCTATATAAAAAGTATAAATTTTCTTTAATCAAATTTTTTGCAGTCAAAAACGATTTTTAAAAATGTTTAGTATAGTCCATCATATTTATTTAAAAATAAATAACTTTGCAGCTCTAAATAAGTTACCTGAAAGTTTAAACAATACGAAGCCGAATTTATGTAAAAAGACCCCGTAATCATAGATTTGGAGAAAAGTAAAACTAAACCACGAGTATTCCTTGTAAGTAAAATTTAAATAATGAATCTTTAATTAAAAAATAAAATTAAATGCTTAGGCGATTTTGTTTTTAAGGATATTTTTAAACCAAAAATACAAATATAAAAAAATTCGCATACATTTCAGTAATTTTAATAAGAAAAGTTATACTGCAAACATAAAATAATTTTTATAAAACTTGATATATGTCTTTTCTTGGTGATAACCAGATAAAATTTGCTTTTTTCATGTTAATAAACAGATCTCCTTAGTAATTCAAGTAAAAACAAAAAGATTCCACTTTTTATATTTATAAATTATGCGAGAATCAAGACGATTGTAAAAATAAAAAATAAAAAATAATTTAACTGAACTTAAAACATGGCAAGAAAAATGCCAACAGAGTTCATTTTTTTTTCCATTATCATAAGAACAATATATTTTCCTAACAAAGTTTACGAAGTGATCTTGTAAAATCTTACAGTATATCCGTAGGTACAATCATTGACAAATATATTAAAGAAAAATAAGTTTCTAAACTATAATAATAATATATAGATGATTGATTTTATTATATTCTATTAGGAAAGCAGCACCCAGAAAATTTTAGAATATTTTTTTTTTGTGCAAAGCAATATAATCAAAAAATTTAAAAGTATGTGGATTGATATCGGCGCAACAATTATTCCCTAAATCGTTTATATTTCTGTACATTGGAGTTGCAACAGGCAAATAATCGCTCTACCAAATATAAAATTGTAAAGTTTCTAGTGTCTAATTTATGCGCCATGCTTGGATGTATTAATATTTAGTAAGCGGTAATTGCATAGATGAATTCAAAGAGATAATAAAATAAAATTTCTATCTCAAAATAAATTTTGCTACGATTTATTCATGACTTGATCATATTTCGGACATAAATTTTTATATTTTCAAAATCAGCACATGTACAATATCTGTAAGTTACAAAGAATCTTGGTTCGAATTTTACAAGATTATTCTTGCTATATAATATAGCTACTTTATGAATTAAGATGTACATTGCGAGAGTATGAGATACAGACAATTTGGTATTAGTTATAGTTAGTTTTTTATAGATGAGCTTAACATAAAATACTATTTGAAGGGGTATATTTAGTCTGAAAACCTGTGATCACAGCTAGAATTACGTTAATAGAATATTTAAATATGTAAATAATCATAGAAAAAATCCATAAAATTTATTTTTCAATCATGTTTAAATTTATATTTCATAAACGCAATTCGAAGATAAAACGACACAAGTTTTGATTTTACATCTTAATCACAAAATTCATGAGTTTAAAGATAAAAAATTGAATAAAAGCCTAAATTCCATTAATATGTTTATAATGTGTGTTTTAGCATATGGGTCAAGTAATTAGTTAGTCTATAAACAATATTTTTTTATTTATAGGCTAAATCTTCAGTCTTAATTTTAGTTTTTGTTCCCAGGCACAGTTTGCTTGATTCTATGTAAACACAGCGTTTCTATACTTTCGGCTATAATTTTTCAAACTCTTTTATATAAACCCTCAAACTTTTGAGACCCATAAATTCAAGGGTTTTTCTCAATCCCAAGGTAGGGGTATAAATAAAACTATTTATTATAATTTAAACATAAAAAATCTTATATTCTACAGAAAATGAATATAGTAAATAAAAGTTGTTTTATTTTAGAAAATTTATCATTCCAGTGCTGAATAAAAAATAATTTAAATAAAATAAAAAAATACATTAGCTTAAATATGAGTATATGAAATCTTTGTTTATGTAAAAATGAGCCTTTTATTATAGAAGCCTATGAGAGAATAAGAAAAGGCAGTGTCTAATCATATTCTAATCGTTTCTTGCGTGTTAATTTATATTAGTTCGATATCATGTATAATCTCGCATAAATATCCTTAAATAAGATCGAATACGCAATTTTTGACAAATATATGAATTTAGATTGTAATAATGTAAAAATAATTGGTAATACAGAAATAAATGTGATTTTTTTTAAACAACTGATAAGGACCGAAAATTTTATAATCTGGATTAAATCAGATGATTTTGTAATTTCAGTGCACATAAAAACAAAATGAAAAATTCTATGGCGTTTAGCTAGAATACAAATGATACCAATCCAACTCGTTTGTCTTATCACCTCCAAATATATAAACAAAACATCATGAAAATTACTTTGTACACAAAAATTATCCAAAGCATTCAATATGTAAAAATTTCGCTTCAAATTATTTCACTGTTATAATTTATTGACTTAAAAGAGTAATCACACAAGAAATACCACCATAAAACCCAAAATATATTAAATTACTTGCACTTGTCAGTAGAAAATGAATTATGATATAATAGCGCCAAATTAAGTAGTTTATGCACCTTAAGCTTATTTTCTTGTAGATCATTCTGTCAGGGGCAAAGGGTGCTTTTTTGCGGCTAGGTATTGGAAATGTCTGTTCATTAATAAAACACTTTAAATATGCGTAGATAACAATACTTTAATCATATATATTGATATTATTGGTGGTATATTTACACCAATTTACTATCAAATTTCTTTCCCCTTTAACCTTTTTTTCAATCTATATTTAGAATTGCTAATTCTGTATGTATTTATATTTTTTTATTTGAGGTAAGTGTAATATACCTTTTTAAGCCCAAAAATCAGAAAATTATCGGATGAAATATTTATCATGTAATGCTGGACTGCACAGATATGATTCTTATTGTAAATTATCTAATAATTTACAATAATAAATATTTACAGGTATAGGTTTAAATAAGTGTGTTGTAGATGTATAATTAAAAATTTGCAAAATGTATTAGGTTGCCAAATAAGGCATCAAGTCGCGGTTACGAAATCAACTAAGAATAGCTTATGTAAAATTTAATAAAATTGTAAGATAATAAAAAAACTATAATTTAAATCGACACTATTTATTATAAAAGAAATAATGCAACAGTTGATCACGTAATACAAGATTTCTCTTAATTTTTTATATGCACTAAATTTTAGTACATGCATGAAGGTTTATTTTTATTTTAAAAGAGATCTCAGCTCTTAAAGAGAGAAATAAACACTTTTTCGCTGCTTGAGTATACTATAATTAGAAACAACACAACCTTTATAGAAGCAGCTTTAATTGTGATACTTTTTCTTGTTTTGGCAATTTTCTAATTTTAACAAAGAACATAGTGCAGAATTTTAAATATCGTATTAATTATAATTATAATCAGAAGAACAAATAAGATTACAGAGAACTTTTCGTTTAAATTTGCTACATAACATATATAAAAGATATATTGTTTGTTTAAAATGAATTTTAAGAATGAATAGATACTTTTAGAGTGTTATTGAAGTAAAAATTTCTACTGAAAAAATTAAAGTCTTCACATTTTTTTTAAAAGAGATAAAATAAAATAAAAAATAAAGATTTTTTAAATCATTTCACAGAAAACCACAATCAAGATTCTGCTAATTATAGGCTAAATAGAAGTATAATATGATACATAGTAATAATAAAAGCATAGTGTTGCGTGAAATAAAAAAAAATTATGATATATTTATGAAAATGTTTAAGGGTTAATTATTGAAAATTACAGACTAGATATAATTTTGATTTATTTCACTTAAAGTATAATCTATGTGGTTTTAGTTATTCTCGTATTCTTTTTTGGATTAGTACATACTAAATTTTATGCTATTTCATGATGAACTAAATCGTAATATAGTTAACACACTACAGGAACCAAACCCTAAGATAGATATGACAAATTAAATAGATCATGCGTTTTCATATATGAGTACCACGGATAACACGTACCAATAAAAAAACTGTTATGCATTTAAACACCATTATATTGTTAGATTTTGCTGATATCAGGCTAGAATAAAGTTTAAATAAAAATACAGCTTAAAATATAATACAAAAAGACAATAAATATATTCAAAATATAAATTGAATTTATGCTGTGATACAACGCCAATTACATACCCAGTAATATTGTATATTATCAGTGATCTGATAAGGTGTGAAATATAGTATTAGATATATAAAAATCTACTGGGAAAAAACCGCCGGCAAATTTATAAAAAAATTTTTTTACACGTCAAAAAACTTGTTATACCGCTTTTGCCTTATTTTTCTTTCGCAAATCTATTTTTTTATTTAATCCTAACCATTATATGATTTATATATGCATCATAACCTAGTTTATTGTTTAATAGCGCTGCCTCTGCACTTTTATATATTCGAAGAGCAAATTGATGTTTTTCAGGAAAGAAAAGAAATTTGTTTAGGGTGTATTATGATATTTCATCGAATCGACAGTATATTTATATTTGCCGAATTTTAGATTTTGCATGTAAAGAGAACTATAAAGATTAGCAATACATAAAAGTTTTTTGGCTTTTCTTTTATAATGAATTTACGCAAAAAACGCCAACAATATATTAAAAATGTAATTAATATACTTTATCCACGTGAAAAATGAACATTCTATGGTAATTTTATGTGATTTACACACTAAAACGATTTGCGCAATATTTTTATAGTTAAAAATATTTTTTTTTGTGTAAATAAAGAAAACCATGGATAAATGAACTCTTTTTATGTAAAATATTTCCAAAATTTTTTATATATAAATCTACCTATTTTTTTTTGTTTTTGTTTTATTTTGTTTTTTTGGACGTATAATTTAATTGTTTCTATCTACATCAATCATCCTTATATGCGGAAAAAAAATTATCATAATGCTAAAAATAAAATTTACCTCATTTTTTTTAGAAAATATTCAAATTTTTCTTGTTTGTATAGGTTTTATTTATTTTACGAATACAATCGAATCATAAAATAGAACTAAAAAATTTAGTAAAAACACGACTTCTGTAACTAAACATAAAATCAAATATAAGATTGTCTTTTCTTGTATCTTAGAAACACATTAAATAAATGTGATTTAAAAGCTCCTTTATTTTAATTACAGGTAAGTTTCTATAAATATACAAAAGCATCTAGAAATATATAACACCAATAGCTGTTTAAAATATGAGTTGTATAAATTCTACAAGTGTACCTACTGCATAAGCTTTAACGCATATTATTTTGAGTCTGTAAAAAGAAACAAAATAGACACAGCACATGAGTAATATTTTTTTGCTAAAAATAAATGCATTATTATATATTTTGTATCCATTAAATATAAATAAGTTATTAAAAGTAACAAAAGTTTGCAAAAAGTAGACAGATAAAAATGTGTTTTTGTAAAAAATAAAATTATAAACACCTTTTTTTTAATCTAAAAAAATGGGGTTTTTTGAATTTTTTGATTGATTCAGAGGTATTTTGATTCAATTGATAAAGACATAAACGTAAATTTAGAGGCAGTCAGATATTAAGATCAAAACTAAGTGAAAATTTTATGCACTTGGCTATCATGAAAATTTATACTATGATAATCTGTAATTATAAATTTCTTAAAATACTTTAGGCTGAATAAATACATTATACGATAGAAAAAATTCTTTGTATATCTACTAGTATATAGAAATATAATTTTTGACTTTTTGCTATGAATACAGGCAGCTTAGACTCTAAAACAGGAAAACTTTTATATAATTATAAATTTAAAGAAATAAAAAAGAAAATAAATTTTGATTAAATCATTATAAAAAAACTGTTAAGAATAGAATTTTGTATGATGCTTCCAGTTATAAGAAAAAGAAAAAAAATCCAATTTTTTACAAATTTGTATTCATGTAAAATTGAAGCTGTAAATATGTGTTTTTTTGTTGAAAATAATTGATCTATTAGATTTGTTTTTTGAACTTTATTGTTTTAAAACGCTAAAATAATATTTTTCTGCTCTTTTAAATTGATTATAGTACTTATTGTCATAAATTATAATTTTTTATGGGTAAAAAAACCGAGTAAATATTTTTTTTAAACACAATAATATTTACAAGCATCGATTTTCGATATAATATTTATGTATTAGACATGATTCTAATGCGCAAAACTACATTATCAATATGCTGAAATATTCCATTAAAGTGTAATATAGTGTTAAAATTCTTACCTAAATCACGCGCGAGCCTTTTTTAATTGTATGAGTTGTAAAAATAGCTTATTTGTCTTAAATTGAATTGTATATCATGAGAAAAAATAAGCTGTACGTTAAAAATCCAGGTATCCACTTTTTTTCATTTTATAAACATACTATGATCAATATTTAATATTTTATAGAAAATCTGTATATTTTTATATGGTATGTATCACAATATCTTAAAAACCTAAATTTTAACATTTAAAAGTGCAAATAAAATTATATATTATACATTTGTAAATTCAAGAATATAATTTTATAAATCTATATGAAAGAGCTTATTTAAGCGTTGACAACTAATTTTATAGCAAAAATAGTCTTATGAACATTAAAAACCGTGACATTTTAAAAAATGCAAATATCTATGATTTAATAAAAAAATTTGTTGATTTTTATATTGAACCTTGTGTTAAATATATTGTTCATGTTTAATATTAACATTCAAAAAAAAAATTTTACATATGCAAATGAATGTATTTTGAATATTCAAATTGATTTGTATATCAAATATTCAGTTTATTCTCTATGAGAATATACAAGTATAAAAATCTGTGAAAGATTAGTTTTGCAAAAAAAAAGTATGCAAATAGATATTTTTAAAGCAAGACATTTGAACACATCATATTTGAGTAGGAAGTGCAGTTTATAAAGATGCTATATACAGGTAACGAAAGATGTATCAAGAGGTGGTTTTATATCCTCAATGGGCTGACCACGTCTAAATTTATATAAGAAACTAAACGCTTTAAAAAAATTGTGATTATAATCTTTAAAATATTAAAATTTTAAACTGATACTAATACAAATATTAAATTTAATCTATCGAATGTAATTTTTATTTATCTTCTAATTTTTTTGTGCTTTAATACAATGGTAAATAAAGATGACAAGATAAAATTTTTATATGTTAGATTTATAGGTATTTTTTATAATTTTTGTATATATAATTAATATTTCATATTATAGAAAATCAAGTGGATTCTACAAAACTTTGTTTTTTATGTGTTAAGAGCATAAAATACCGTAGAAGCTTTCTTATGTATTTCTTTATTAGAACTTAAACTTTTGCATAATATAAGAAGTTATATTGCATTTATTTTATACATCTTTTGCATATATTTATATTAAATTCAAATGATTTTGGATAGCATGATGTTGTTAAAAAATTTCTAGATTGTTCGTTAAGCACGTTTCTTCTCTCTGATCATACTGATATCTATATTATTTCTCACAAGTATGCAAGTTTATAGAGATGAATAGTGTGTTGATATAGCAAAAAAATCAAATATCAAGATACATATAGAGTTATAAGTAAAACAAGCCTATGTTATATTTTTTACGAAAAAATGCATTTTAAATTTGTGATCAACACAAAAAAATTACAGCCGCCTCATGCCGAATAAAAATGAACTTTTGTCAAATTTTTAGAAAATAAATTTTTTCAAAAGAAATTTTTAAAGATTGAATTCACAACAATTCAATTATTATTCATAATATGATACAAAGAATTTACACATAAAAAATAGAAATCACCTTTTATAACAACATCATGTATATTCACTGCGCATAAAATGTTAAGAACCAATTATTACCGTTTTAGGTATATTTAAAAATTTCATACCAACATTTTTTTATGATGAAATTCATTAATTAGCATAGAATATTTGAAAAAAACTAGTATTGCGCCTAAAAACTCAATTAAAAGATTTGATTGACAATAGAATCGCGTTTTTTTTATTCGTAGATAAATAGTTTTCATACTTCGCTAATGTTTACATATAAAAGACTTTTGATATTTGTCTTCTTCGACATATACTTTTGTTATTTATTTAGATGTTGGCTGAATATATGCATATTCATCTGGTCAATGCTTGCATTCACAGGCTTTGAACTTATAATTTTTGTCTTTCTATAAAAAAAACACATGTTTTGAATTATAATTTACAACTACATGCTTTTTAGAATTTAAATTTGGTCTTGAAAAACCGAAAAAACAAGAAGAGTTGTTCTTTTATTACTACCAAGAGTATTAACATAGAAAATAGTTTTTTTTTAATGTAGTGCAGTTAAAAAAAATTGACATCAAAATTAAAAAAAAAACAAAATAAATTTAGAAAATGTAGATTTTTTAGTAGTATGGAAAAAAAAACGGTAAAAATTATAGCTTAAACATTTAGATTATTTTAAAAATTTAATTTGAAACATAAAAGCAGTCTATGTATAAATATAATATATGTGACTGATTTGTAGTGAATTAATAAAATATTATGTACATATACACCAAAATACGAGTGATATAATATTTTTTTGCTAGCATATGTGCGATATTTTACAATCGAGACATACATTATACTTTTTATAGACCATTTAGCATGCTAATTATCACTTTTGTATGTATTTAGATAGAATAAGCGATATTATGCCAGCTGGCTAATATAGAAATAGTAAAAATTATTAGTTAGAGACTAAAAAACCTACTATTATGTAGTAACTTAAGCAAAATTCTCTTTTATATTAAGCTCTTAATGATTGTAAAATTAGAGAGCTACATCATAAATTTAATTTTTTTCATACTTACAAATAATATTTGCATGGGAAAATGCAATTCACATTATATAATTCACAAAACGAAATAATTTTTTTAATCTTAGGGGATTTCAGCTTTGATACTATTATTTCTACATTATTAGTAAGGATATAAAGACAAAAAAACACCAATAAACTAAATCGATTTACAAAGTAAACTAATATTCGATTAAAACACAAATATAAAATTACATTTCTCTTATTGAATGACCATAACAACAGCAAAAATATTAATATTATAGCAAAAATAACTATATAATGTGTTTTTTTTGCAGCTTATATAGGTCGTAAACACGAATTTACTTTTTGTAGTTTTAATTTAGATACATGTTCATTTATGATCAATTAAGTTAATTAAATGTTATTTTGCGCACCTTTTACATCTATATAAAATTAAGCGTATTGTCTATATTATTAAACTAGGAATCACTAACATGAATAAAAAAGATTTTATTTTGCTTTATACTTAAGACAAAATCCATATTAATTTATACATTAATTTCTAAATGTAGTGCCAATTTATCGATTAGCATTTTATCTATTATTCTGAAAGATATATTTTTTTAGATGGCTAGATAATGTTTGGTTAAATTTATACACTGGTTATACCCTTCCGTATGTAACGGTCTTGAATTATATTGAAATTATGAACTTCTCATTTGAATCAAAATATTTATTTTTTACATAATACCAAAACAGTCGCTTTAGAGAATAAAAGTTACAATAAAGCCTTGAATATCGATTTTCGAGAATTCTAGTCACCAAATTTCTTTTGCTAATACATAATTGAATCTCGTAGGTAAACTTAATAATAGTCAAACCACCATAACCATTTGGAATGTTCCTTTTCTATATTTTAATGTCCTTTTATTTTTAAAACAGATCTATAATCAACCATATGTATTTCTAGAAATATAAAAATTCAGTGCGGCATCTTTAAAGGTTGTGATCGATGACAAGCTTAGTAATCTGTTACGAATTTCTATAAAAATTCCGTGGAGTATACATCAAGTTATTTGAAATTATTAATATCTATTAGAGTGATAATGTATTAGAAAAGTGAAATCAATATTTATAGTAGAATATAATTACACTGTATGCTAGAAATACTTTTTTTACGGAAATTATATTTCATCTTACCAGATATTGAATCACATAATTATTATATGGAAACATAAATTTTCGTTTTTTGGCATTCTTTTTATACAACAACATTTCTTAAATTTATTTTTAAATAAACAAAAATTTTATATCGCTTGATGCATTAAATAATAATTAAAGAAATATTAGTTAATTTTTGTGTTATAAACTTCTAATTTAATATGTTGTGATATTTATCATTTGTATATCATCTTTAATAGAAGGAACTCAAAGTCACGACTGATCGAGGAATATATACAAACCTCGCGATTAAGAAAGCGTTATATTAATAGGTCTCAGAGAGAGAAGAAGTTTCAAAAGAAGAGAGCCAAAATTATAAATATGTTCATGGCACATGACGTCAACCAAATTGTGTTTGAGATTAAATTGTAAAATTATTACAATGAAGTTAACCCTATGAATAAATCTAACTATATAATATTAATATATGTTTGCCCATTTTATACACAGAGGAATGAGAAGAAGTAAATTTATATGAAACGTAACAAAATAGGACATGGCGGAAGGATGTAGTTCTCTTCGTGCATAAAAGGCGGAGAAGAAGAAAGACCTGGATGACTAAATATGTTCAGCAAATTTAAATACAGTACAGCTTGGAATTGATTCAGACATTAAAAACAAGCACAAAAAGCCAATATATCCATAATGGCAGTATTTGTTATGGAGTATGTACCCAGAATACCGTTAGAAGATTTTATCGATAGATATGAAACAAATTTTTAAAACAATGTAGATTTACTGTATCAACACATAAAATTTTTCATGTAGAACAAGAATGAAAGAAAATAAATTATAATATTAAAACAAGCAAGCTATAAGATTCTATGTGCTAGGTGCCTGAGTACACGAGCAGTCATGAAGTTTGTGATGATAAGATAATGGATGAAAATAAGCCAAAATAGTAATTGTAATATACTTTAACTATATCTAGTTATTCAAACAGTCAATTAATCTTCTTGAATACCTTTTTAGATTAAGTGTTAAAAAAATATCACAAATCAAATAAAACAGGAATAAGTGTGTAAAAATATAGTATAAATTAGATAGTAACAAGCGATGTGTTTGGAGAGGGCTCACAACAACCCAACTTTGTACTATTGTTAAACGATTTGAAGGCACGTGAATATTAATATCTAAAAAATAAAATAGTTTTTTGTTATCTAAAAAAATGATGTAGAGAACCTTTATACTGGAGATTTAGTATTGTCTTAACTCCAGTTAAATTTTCTGCTTTAAAATAAATAGAACAATTTTTTTAAAAAAAAGTAACTATGTCCGTTATGAAATCTGATAAAATATAATGGTTAGGTTGTCCTGGCTAATCTCGTGCTTGTAAGTCAATTTTTAATATTTTCTTGTTAAAAATGTAATTATATGAAATAAAGGGTGACCTTCTTTGATAAGTGCAAAAAATGCAAAGATAACCAATAGTACTATCAAGAAGAATTAGATATGATTAAAAAAAGAAAATTATGTTTATTAGGACAAGTCATGACACAGAGTTAAAATATTAGGTGTCAATTTCATTTACAAATTTCGATTTCTAAAAGTTTATATAGAACAGAAAAGTATGATCCACACAGTTAAAGCTTAGATAAAATCCTTTGCGAAGAAAAATAAAGAGAAATTTGCAATTTATAGAACTTTGTTTACGTCACGTGAACGAGAAAATCTTGTCTAAATAAAGCGAGCTTGATATTGACACAAAAAACCAAAAAAAATATTCGGATCAATTATCGTTTACTCATGCATACAGAACAAGTGATATAAGAAAAGGTAATAAACTCGTATAATATTTATTTAAAAAAGATTGTGCAGCATATGATGTTATAGAAATTTTGCGCTCTAGAACTAAGATTGCAAACCAAAGATTTGCAATACTACAGACACATGAATAATTTAACCAGTTCGAAAAATAAATCCATGCCAAGTATAAACTTGATATGGCAAACAGAAGCTCAATATTTTACATTATGTAATCTTGTTTACAAAAGCAGTGATCATTGCATTTCAATGACACATAAGTATAAAAGCAAAACAGCCACGAAAAGCAACAATGTTTGCTATCTATATAAATTTATGGCACAGTTCTTGAAGCCGTACCCGGTGTATTTTGAAGAAAATAAATTAACTCGCTACTTGAGGATAAAACATATTTTAAATACCTTATTTTGGTTGATATTTTTTAAAACAAAATAATTTAATTCATTTAAAAAAATACAGAAATATGATGAATCGTATTATATCTTCATGTATTTATTCCAAATTTTAGAACTTTTGCGTTTATGAATAAAACATAAATATACATAGAAGTTGTTTTAGCATGTAAAGACAAAGCCGAATCAGACGAATGTCGAGCTTTAAAAGAAATAAAAAACCTAAAATATCTAGAATACATATTTTATTTTATTCTATTGCTATCTCACACATACATAACCTGCACATAAAACACAATAACTTTATTGCTTTTTAAAAGGAGAGAACAGCATAAGGTGAATTGAATGTACTGATATGGCCAAAATAGTATTTATAGCTCACTAATAAAACTCATGAAAATGTAAAAATTCCAAAATCAAATATTTTTTTAAATTCTATCATGTCACAAAGGCTTTATATTTTTTTTTGGGCGTGATCTTGGGCATAAAAAAGTGGCACAATATCCTAGGCTGTATGTTTAACATAAAACAGATTATTCCAATATAGAATAAGTCAACGAAAAATAAAAACAATTACCAGTCGATTTTACTAAAGTTAATATCAGGTGCCCCTCTAGTCAAAACTAATTCTTAAATTGATCAGCTGGTACTAGAAGCATTTTATACCATGAAGACCAAGCAGGTTACATATATACAAACATTAAATTATAGAACCCTATAAGATTAAGCTAAATTGTGTTTATTAAAATCATCAAATAGACTATGATATTTAAAAATTCATCTATAATAGCGAAAACACTCTAATACACAGAAACTGTAAATCTTAGCAAAGTGTTAGAAAAAGTTTGGCATTAATTCAAAAAAAAGAAACATAGAAGAAAATGTCACAAGGTATTGAAATTTTCTTATAAATTTGCTTAACAGCAAAAAAATCTGGTGTATAAACTTAGTTACACGGTATAATCACGACAATCAAAACATACAAAAAAATATTTTGGAGTTTAACACATTGGAAACTTTATATCAAATTAAAATTCAAATAACATTTTTACGATATTGATTGACATGAAAATCCAGTTTCTAACGAAAATTTAAGATAAAAAAATGCAGGAATCTAATGAAAGAGTTTGAAAACTCAAATTTTTCACTGCACTGTTATAAAATCACTGGGTATGATAGTTTTGAACTACTTTAAAACAGCATCAAGTCGATGTGTAAAAGTAAAACATAAAATTGCGACACAATTCACAAGGATAAAAAAATATTTACACGTGCAGTAAAAAGATCATTATAAACTATTCAAGTTTTATAAAATATTTTATTACATAAGAAAATGTGTAATTAAAACATGAAAAAGGCAGAAAGCATGGTAAACTTACACTTCATAGAAGCTAATAAAATATAAAATAGTTTTACCTACACGCAGGAGATTCAAAGTATCAAATGGAAAACGGTAACTACATAATAAAGACAAGAAATAATTTTATAGAAAATAAACGCTAAATATGTATATAGTAATTTTTTTACGCGAATAAAAGGATACCTCAAATAAAGATATTTTTTCTGTAGACAGAAATTTGATATAAACAAATTTGTGTTTTCAAAAAATGATAGGGGAACAAGTAGATTCAAAATGGCACGAAATATTTAGAATCATAAAATAAAAGACGCGTAGCTATATAGTCCGCGAAAAGTAG
Source organism: Rhyacophila brunnea (assembly GCF_057557595.1). Lineage (NCBI taxonomy): Eukaryota > Metazoa > Arthropoda > Insecta > Trichoptera > Rhyacophilidae > Rhyacophila > Rhyacophila brunnea. The sequence goes on along the minus strand of NW_028232894.1, from coordinate 93,457 downwards.
TATTTAGAAAATTAAACTTCAATAATCCGAGAAAAGCGATTCTAAAACAAGATAGATTTTAAAGCATAAATTTACAACTTGTTTGATAACTATGGCGTCGCAATATTATGCATACGACAGAGAAAAAGTAAATGAATAAGTGTAAAACCCCATTATATAAAACATCTTTAAATTTATTCTCGTGCAGCAGTAAATTTAATTTGCATATATGTTCAAGTTTATTTTTACATTTTTGAACAACAGTTCTTAATTCGTCGACGTATCATGTCTAAAGATCTGATCAGAAAATGCGCACAAAAGGGGCGTATTGATATATTTTTTCCCTTCTCGTGGTCGAATATATGTTGCAGTGAAATTATAAGATTTAAAGCCTATTTGAAGATTCGTTTAGTCAAATTTGATTTTAAATATAAAGGTTTTAAAGATCAATTTTAAAACCAAAACAATTTATTGAGATAAAAGCACGAAATTGAATTTAATAGAAGATAGATGTTTGAAAAAATCTAGATATTTTTAGAAACCAGAAGATTTTCAAACTCTTTAAAATCACTAGTTTTTGAAGATTCGCTTTTTTCATAATTTATTCCACACACGCGTCAAACATTTAATTTACATTTTTAATTGTATTTTATCATTTAATAAGTCTTTTAATGATATTTTTGGATAACTAATTTTAAAATTCTTTTTATTCGTCCATTAGTGAATTTATGGTAAATTATTAATTACAATTTCTAATTTAGTCATATGAACTATTACGCGAATTATTTTATTTGGAAAATTTGTTTTTTTTCGACATTTATTTCTTTTCTATATATTATACATGATTGTTTAATGATGTAGTATATTTGTAATTATTTTTGCTTTAATTGTCCATCTTGCATTATTAAGTTAATTTGAATTATCATATTTTGTTTTTTTATCTAAGTTAAATGATTGATTACGTTTTACTAAAAAGCACAAGTAATATTTTGTAATTTTAAATTCCGCAATTCTAATTAAACTTTTTTATTGATTAATAATTTAAAGAGAAATTCACACAAGTGCGACGGAAAATCATATACATGCAATTTACCTCTATTGCTAATTAGTTAGATATATATATACATATAAAATTTGCCACACGAAAAATGAATTTATTTCTAGTTTTGAGATTCTTAAATTACTTTCAATTTACTGCCTTATTTAACAACAGTATTTGCTCTAACGTTACAAAAAGACACGAAAAAAGAAAACATGGTGAGAATATGCCGCCAGAATCAACATTGGTACAAACCAAAATCCTGGCAGCTCATCAAGCAAGTAACCACTTAACGAACAGAAATTCGCCTTTCGTTTTTTTAGTTGCAGAAAATGGGGATCATCAATCGAATAGTGCACATCAGCAGGTAGAAAATACACATACTTTGATGCCAGAAAATGTTATTAGTGATGCTGATGTTTATGTATACCAAGAAGACCGGTATATTTCAACAGATTTTTCATTAAGTTATGCACCTGGAACGCATTATCTAGATATATCGAAGGAAAAAAAGCTTTTGAATTGCACAAGTGCAACACAGGATAGCGTATTAGATATGTCAATGAGCCATACGTCTAGGACAGATAATCCGAATATATCGAAGAAAAGCAAGTATAGCGAAAAATCAGGGAGCTTAGAGGATGTAGATACTTTCATAAAATATGTTCAAATCACGGAAAAAATCAAAAATGACACACTTTTAAGTTATTTAGAATATGCTAATATTTCATTGGAATCGTCAACATTTTTTAGCATAGAAGAAAAAATACATTCCTTAAAAAAAGACAAATCAACAAATAGTAATGAACAATCAAGTGCACATTTCAAAATCGCTAATGTCTATAATGATAGTAATACACGACGTGATTTTTCTAATAGTAATAAAAATATAATTGCACACATCGAAACTTCTGATATACATGAAGAAATGAGTTCGACGTTTGACATTACAAAATGTAGTGTCGATACGAATACACAAATATACACGATAAAAAATATTGTAAACATTGCAGAAACGACACCACAGATTTGCAGCCGAGAAAATTTGGTTGAAAAAAATAATGCAACGTTAGAATTGTGCACACAACTGGTAAGTGAATTCGTAGATTTTCTAATTAATTTTTTTTTTAAACCCATAATTCATGAGAAAAGTGATGATTTAAAAAGCTTAACAGTTAAAGAGCACCTTGCTAAATACAAACTCAAAGAAGAATACGAAACTCTTTGTTTGTTTTTCCCAGAATTCATGGTCTTAATTCCTAGGTTTATAGACGAGTACATTTCAGGAAACTTAGTAACTAAATGGTATAATTACATAGAAAATCGCAGTATTAATGCTTCAGCAGAAACGTTCAAGGCTGATATAAACGAACTTAAGATAAAAATTTATGATTTTAAAGTTGACTTAGAAAAATGCTTTTCTGGAGAAGTCCTGCCAACAATTAACGACAAAACCTTTTCCGAACAACTTTTACAGATTAAGGACAAACTTTCGGGGCAACATGTCCTAAAAATTCTTAATTTTTTTTTAATTTTTGCACAAAAATTTATGCCAAAAAAAAACTTAGAATTTTATTCAGAATCTGTCAATTATTTAGAAAAAATAAAAAATATTAAAGCTGGAAAACCAGGGTTCAATCGAGTAATTCATATTAACTTGTTTATTGCATTTCTGATAGATGAAAATCAGTTACAAAATGGGGGAAAGGGATCTGCAAACCCGCGAACAGGTTTACATCTACAAAAAAATATACTTTTAAATATAATTGAAAAATTAAACAATTTTTTTGAAAATATAAAATTGTTTACCCACAAAAATATAGAAAAATACTGTAATTTTGGACTTGAAAATATAAAAATACACAGTAGCAATTCTGGTTACATAGAAATTAGTATCGAAAACAAAAGTGTAAGAAAATATACTGTTTCGAGTTTTTTATATTTTATTAACGAAATTATGCTTCTTGCTTTGCTGGAAAAATAGCATAGAATTATGATTCATGTGATGCATGATAGCTCCGGAGAGAAATCTAAATTATCCATACCCAAACAAATAAATAAATACAAAAATTTATAATTGGTTTTTAAGCTATAAAAAAATTTTCAGATATGTATTTTTAGTTTTATAAAAGGAAATAAAAGTCTCATTGAACGTCTAAAATATGGTATGTCGTTAAGAAACACAAAGTATACAATATGATATACTCTTTTATATCAATATAAACTGTAGCCTGTTTTGTTATTTATCGAAAATTGAAGAAGATCACGAAATAGAAGTTAACGAAATACTTAATTAATTATAAAAATCGTTCTTTTGCAAATTCTAAGTACTCACAATTATAATATTCAATTTTAACTGTTATATTCGAACTGAAATATTTTGGCAAAGTAAAAAAAAATTCAAATCTATTTACCTTATAATTATTAGCAGTAAAATCGACATTATGAAAATTTTGATTTTTCATGTTCATTAAACCATAATTATAAATTTGGGCAACGTTTAAAACAAGATTTAATTTACAAAGATCCGAATTCGCATTATATATATAATAAGTGTCATAAAGCTCGATCCTTACATTTTTTACAAATCTTCATAAAAATCTTCAAGCTGCGATCTATGTATTTTAAATATAAAAAATATCAGAGAAAAGTTAGAACTAGCTTGAAAATAAGATATTAATCGTAAAATAAAATATAAGAAAAGTCATTTACATATTTTCATACGATAAAATATACTTTCAAAGTAACGTTATATTTCTAAAAAAACTGCATATGTTAAGAAAATATAACTAAATTGCAATTGAAATAAAAATAAGCCAATTTCTTGTAAGTGCTTAAATTGTAATCTAAAAAAAGACTTATTTTAGATAATATTCAAAATACTTATAATATATTTAATTAAATATGCATTCTTCGATTTCAAAATACAATTTTAGTTTATTTACACATTTTGTGTTTAATTTTTTTTATCTTAGACATATTTATCGCAAATTAGATTACTGAAAAATAAAAATTGTTTTTGCTTTTAAAATTAAAAAATAATATAATTTATTGATATAACTATTGCTTTTTTAAATTTTACTGTCAACCCAATTGTTTTTGAATTCCATGTACTTTATTACATCTTATCGCAAAAAATTTATATTATTAGACTATTTTATCTATAAATCTTATAATATGAAAATTGTTGCGGATATAATAAAATGCAACATTCTACTGGATATTTATATTTTTCTTATGTCTTATGTAGAAATTAACGACACTTGTTCAAAAAAAGCGACCATTTTTATAAAAATTTAATTTGTTAAGATAAATTTGAGCTTTATTTCACTTTGATTTAATTGTTAAAATAATACAAAAATTTGTCAGTGTCAGTCATTTTATGTCAAATGTGACTTGTATAGTCAGTCAGATTCTATTGATTTATGTTAATAATGATTATTTTTTCATATACTTATTATGAATTCAAATATTTAAATTCAAATCGAATTTACTTTATTATTATATGTTTACTTCTATTAATTTTTAGATAGTTCTCTTTATATTAATAGGAAATTTGCTTAACTGCCGTGTCACTCAGTGAGACTCCCCAGCACTTCTTGTCACCCGTAATAACCGTGGATTGGACCCTTTCTCATAGGCGGCAGTCATATGTGGAGAGAATGAGATTATGTCTACTATCATCGCTAAGGTACACAAGCTAATACCACACTCTTCACTTACTTCTATCCGCGCTGAACGGTGTGTGATCTTTTTCCATTCCGAAGGCACAGTTCAACGACTTACACAGCAACCACCTATTTCATATGGCTTGTCAGTGCTGCGTGGTTAATCTTTAAACGTTATTGCCGCACCCTTGGGCATTTTTCTTTAAAGTTTATTTGTTTCGGAAATTAATGAGGTGGGTGGAAGTAGAGCCCCAAATCCTCATCTTGGGGTCGTCTTGTAAACCACCTAACTAAATCACCCATAATTCAAATATTAAATACAATATTATAAAATTGATTAAATATCGGACGAAGTAGAAGCATACATGCAAGATTTCACACACCGCAAGACACTTGTGCTCATTTCATTCGAGAGAAATAGAGTAGATATTAAAGAAAGATTTTTAGACGGTGCTAAAAGATGCACCAAGGATTTGTGCGATATTTCAACACGCTGATCACGTCTAAATAGATAAAATCGATAAAAAGATACTTAACCCATAAATAAATAATTTTTTCTAATTTAATCCATGTGATACATTTTTCTAATTTTATAAGGTTATTTACATGCCTTTTATTCACCAAGATAATTTTGTTTGAACACGCGGGCTGTGGTACACATGACAAACATTTATACAAAATAAAGCCCGAGCATTTTTAAATGTTCATTATCATATGACATATCTGCACATTATACATATCTACAAATTTATGTACTTTATTGGCAAAATTGTCTATAATCGTTAGAATTTTTAACCTCATCATACAGAATATATTATATAAAAATTTCGTTTTCATCAAGTCACAGGATATGCAGAAAAGTAAAATTTAGATATTCTTATAGAACAAATGAATATATATCTTAAAATAAAATGCAATGAAAAAATATTTCCTTCATCTTTTATAATTTTTTATCTGCTCTTTTTTACATTTGTTCATTTATACACTAATAATACACATAAATTAAAATACAAAAATTTTTATGGAATAAGTTTATTGTGTTAAATAAATTTTAAGAATGGATAACTTATAAATAAAAATTTAGAATTTTTAATATATTATACAGTCTTGTTAAAACTAAATTTATATATAAGATCCGCTTCTTTGAAGTTATATCCAATTACTAAACTCATACTTATATTTTGCGTTACATTTTTGCATTTACGCATAAAAATGAAGAGCGTTTTGGTGAAGTAAATATAAACTTCCTCCAAAGTTATTAACGTTTCTTTACGAAATATAAATTTTACCCGTAGAAATGCGATTTCCCTGTTAAATAACTATATATAGAAATTCCTTATTTATATATTATTAAACAAATACAAGTAAAAGCAAAGACCCTAATAAAATTATTATTCTAAATCATAGAACTTAGATAATTACATAAAAACATGCGAATTTTATTTATAAATTTTGTTATTTTACACTATAACTATTTTAGAGAACTAAAAATGCGCCTGTCTAAATCATTTTATTGTATTTTAATTAATATAGCAGGCCTTAAAATACCTTTAACATATTCATAAGATAAAATTTCTTATTTGCAGTGATTCTGTGTAATCATATTAATTATCATCACAACACGTCACACTTTCAAAATAAATTATTGACCCTTTATCATTTAATTATGTTCATGACTATATAATTGATAATACATAACGTTTAAACAATTGTCTACATACTATTCATACAAAAATAAAAGTTGATAGCATAAAGTTTTACATGTATAAATATTTGCTTATTTAGGAAATATTAATATTTATTGCAGATAAAAATTAAAAATAATAAATTTTGAGGTTATTTAATGCTAGTTAAAACAAATGAAAATATTTCTATGCTGTGGATTTACATTCAGCTTAATTGGTGTTTAAATTAAATATCATTTCGGCATTTCAGTGGGCATAAAATTATTCTTTACAATAAGTGGGCTATATATTGAAATAAAGTATTCTAATTATTAAAAAATATTGAATGTCTTTTACTATAAATTCAAAAGATTACATATTTTTGGTAATTACAGAGACATCAAAACAAAAAATATGTAAACGAACAGTCATTTTATATTAACAAAAAAAATTAGCCACAGACAATTTTTTTTCAAATTTTTTTTTTCACTATATGATTAATAATACTTTTATTAAAAAAAAATCATATAAAATTTCGTTTTTCAATTTTATTTGAAAGTAGAAGACAAAGTTTCATATATTTGTCCTACGTAGTTTTTTTAAGAAATGAACAAAGTTTTGCCATTGAATAATATATTATGATATATAAATGACACATTCAGGGTCTGGGCATAAATTCATAATTTTTTATTTCTATTTATTTCATCAGACTATTATTATTGTATGCTAAATACTAGATGTGGCAAAATAAGTGTTTTGGTCTATTAAAGTTTGAATTTTTTATAGAAAATAACTAATGATAATATTATATATATTTTAGAAACATATTAAGCGTGAGATTAACGTTTTTTTACGCTTTAATTCACATTATATTCTGTAATTTTAACTGTATTTTTTTTTAGTAAAAAAATTGTTTAATTTTATTATAACTAATCATAAATTATATTATATTCCGTCGGTGAAACTAACGTAAATATCAAAAATATGTACGTAAAGTCATAAGTATCGTGATAATATGACAGTAGAAGCAGTGGCTTGCCTAAAAAAATAAATTGTAAGGCAGAAGGCTATATTAGAGAGTTTATGAACGATGTGAAGCTTTTTACTATGATTTTTTCACGAATCGATATATAAACGAAAAATGGATATATTACTTGGAATATTATACTTACATGCTGAATTATATGGTTTTTAGTCATACGATGCGAACACTTAATGATATTTTACTATTTTATGGATATAATAATGGTACTCTATGTTTTATAAAAGCATAAACACAAAAATTTTTATGTTTAACACATTGCAACTATGCCGTTGTAGTGTCTATTTATTTTTTAGAACATAAATCGTCGACATAATTATTTTGACGAGCTGATTAACAAATATTTAAACTTTGATATTAGTTTTTAACCATGTAGTAAGCCTCTTAAAATTAATGTATCATGATTTTTTTTGTAAAAGCTTTCATGAAAAGTCTAGTAAGTTAAGAATTCTCTTATAAGATGTTTTTAAAGTACTAAACAATTTATGTATTCTATTTTTACAAAAAGTGAAAAATGGTCGAAATAGGTTAATTGACACGTTCAAACGTAACGTAGTTAAGCAAGGTTTCTAATATTTACCGATGGGAAATTTGAATTTTCTATAAATAAAATAGTTGAATTAATATAAATAATATTTTTACATGATATTTTCTGCAGGCAGTATTACGTATATTATATATTAATCCACTATATTTGGCATAAAATTGTTTTAATTATGTTCTTTTTATTAATATATACTCTGATTGAGCACAAAAAATCGAATTTGGTGTTTTTAAATAATAGTTTATCTGAATATTTTAAATATGTAAAAGACATGATTTAGAATAACATAAACTTTAAAAATTCTTATATTTGAAAAAGCTTTAAATCTATTAAAAAAAATATTGTTATTTAAATCTAACTGAAATATAAGTTACGTGCATGGGGAAATAGTATAATTATTATAACATAACCAAACCATAATCTAACAAGTGCTCTGTGATCTAACTCAATGAATTTGATTTTTAAGTACATTCATGTGTAATTGGATAGCAAAATTACTATTTTTTCTATTATGCGATTATGTAAATAATGTAAATTAGTACAGGTCTATAAAGCCATTAGAAATCCAGCAAGAAATCTCTCTGTCTATACAATATATATTATATCATATATGTATAAATTCTATAAATTATAACAAGAAACAAAATTCAAGGCATAGAACTATATTTCACAAATAAAAACACAACTCTTTATGTAATTAGCACAGGCATGCATATATTTTGGGGAGGAGAGTAGAGTGCTAATATATATAAAAAGCCTTAGAAGCTCTATAATGACAAAAGAGCACCTTTTCATATGTTTTACAAGTAAAAAACTAGCGTTAGGCTGCAATTTATAAAAAATACTACGCTAAACTTATTTGGAATCAATCTAGGCATAGCATAAATTGCTAAAGATAGCATTTTAATCTAAATAAATAAAAAATGAAACAGACAAATATATTGGTTTTATATTTATTAATAAGTGATTTGTAAGTTTGCGTCTTAAACACTCAACATGTATATTATTGATATATGATTGAATTTTATGCCGACATATTTATTTTAATCATTTTGAGAAAAATAAACCAACAAAATCTAAATTTTAATACCCAGAGGTTTTACGATTTTGATTTTCGCACACTTTGGTTATTTTATATTTACGAGAAAATAAATGAAAAAAAAACTTTTAATCGTAGAAAAAACAATATAAAAAAGTTTTATTTGCATATAATATTACATATATTTAGTATGTACAATATAGCACCGTAAGTTTAATGCTTTAAAAGTTTTTTTAAATTTGTGTATCAGTTAGTTTGAAATTGTTTTCTAAAATAGCAAATCAATCAAAATTCATTGATAATATACCGAAAAGTGATTTTTACGTAAATTTCGTGGTTAATTACCTTTATAACCTACAAAAAACATATATATTTTGCCATAAAAACCTTTCTGATTTTCTCAAATATCTTTTTCTGGCTAATTTAATATTAGGAAAAACATACACGTATAATTTATCTGTATTTTACAACTCTGAATTGACTTTATATTGATCGTAGTACAATAAATTCTAGATATCATATCTAAGATTTTATAATTATACAGATATATTACCAAGTGAAAATTGTAGAAATTTCCTTCTATACTTTCAGATTGTATCTACATTGACATGATATATAGATTATATACTTTCAAGATATGGGGCAACGATTATAAGCACGCATTTATATATTTTATGTGTTTAATTATGATAAAACACGAATTTATACGTTTCACAGACGTAGTTCACCAATCAGTAGTGCCATAGCACACTTACGTAGTTTTTTTCCATCCACTCTTAATATCAATCTAAGAAACATATCACATTTTCTTGGAGGAAATAATTTTTATTATTTAGTCAGAACATATGTTTACTATGTAAATACAAAAAATTCAGACCGATCTATTCCTTTTTGAAGAACCTACTAGGGAAAAATTACAACTACATGAAATAAGGATCGAAATGGATTTCATGTTTGTATATAAAAAGTTTGAGTGTTTTCATTTCGATTTAAATGCATACGAAAATCTACAAATATTTATATCTCAAAAATCACATTTTCAAGCTTGATCAGTACGTTTATCCATAAAAAACATATACAGAATCCCATAAAAATCAACTGTAATTAGCATAAACAACCTCATTTATGCATCTTATGTGAAAAGCATAATAAATATTGTGTTTAAATCACTAAGAAATCATGAACTAAAATTTTTGTTCTTCTAAAGCATTAAAAAACGTTATGTATATCCTTTTTTTCTGTGTTATCAACCAAAAACTATCAGAATATATGCATATTATATCTTTAGTATATATTTTATGCTTACATCTTTACAATATAATCATAAAAAAACAATTTAGTATAATAAAAGCCCTCCATTCTTTGAATTCATATATGGGTTAAGTTTCTTGTGTTTATGATTTCGTTTTACCAGGTGGTAGATATCACAAAACCAGTAGATTAAAATTGTAAAATACATGTTTTGATTTCTAGTTTGTTCCTACGTAATCATCTTTTCGCTTTAATATAATGAGTAGAGTTTCTTGCATTAAATATTGTTCCAATTACATTTATAATACATTTAGTTGCGCATATGGTGATTATTTTTAAAGGGATTCAATCTGGATTGTCACTATTTAGTATTGATATAATCTAGCTTTGATAGAGTTTTTCTTGTTAGTACTTTTTTTGCAGAAACTTTGCTAAGTTTTGCATGAAATATCTTCATGTTTTCAAAGTTTAAACCCCTTAGAGAAGACACAAATCAAGTATTTTTTATTTTATATGTTATATATCCTTAGATGCAAAAATCTAAAAAATATTTTATTAAAAGAAAGTGTAATACACAATTTCTGTTTAGTATTAATGACACTATAATTAGAATTCGCGTATTTCCGTTCGTGGTTGATTTAGTCTTAAATTTATATATTTTTCTTATTTTAAGAAATGAAATATTTTATATTTATATCACATGAATACAAATATTTTTTTTTCTGCAGATAATATAGATTTCTATATATTTGTAATAGAAAATCTATGATGGCATATTATTGAAAATCTTTATTCGTGATGTGATTTCAGATATACCAATTAGTTTACAGATTTATTTTCGCAAGAAAAGTCAAAAGAAGAGTAATTTATATACGTTTTTATAGGGCATGTAAGATATAATAAAGTTCAATTGACATACGATCAATAATTTATCACTCAATGATAGCCTGAAAATTAAAAATATTTTTTCTAACCATTAAACACGTTTGAGCGAAAAATAATAATTTATTTCAATTTTTATTTAAAAATAGAAACAGACTTCTTCTATACAGTATGCATGTAGAAAACAACAAATCTAAATTCTTTATGATATATGGTAAGTTTGCATTTGCCTTTTTTTTTAAAGAGTTAACAATAATAATAAAAAACCTTTTTATCACAACAATGATTGAGATCTCAAAAATTTATGAGGTTTTTAAGTATACATTTGAATTAATTATATTTTAGTGTATCAAATATTGTTTAAACGAAATAAATAGAAAAAACTCCACTTTATGATTTTTTTGTATAAATTAATTTAAAATAAATAATTCCTTTTTATAATGCTATAACTATACAAATAAAAAGTATTTTTTCATCTCTGCCATAGAATAGTTTATCTAAATTTTTATTTTTTTCTATATCATTAGCATAATATAATCGATTTCAAACTAATTTAAACATATGACAGATCCAAAAAATTTATTGTCATTAATACTATACATTAAAATGAATAATAAGAAAATTTTCCTGAATAAATTTTTTCAAACTCCTCGACCAATCTCACCAACTCAAGATAAACAAACTGAGCAACCATAACATCACTCAACCTCGATTTCTCGAGCAACAAAACAACTTCACTATACCATTCCACAACACTATACAAATCACTCGGCTCTTTCTCTACACCATTAGTATGTTCACACTTATCACATTTCATTTTTGGCTTGATATCACGTGTCGACCGTATTATAGCCATCAAAGTGTGGTCTGAATATGTCTTCTTGTAAAACTGCACAAGCTCTTTTAATGATGGCTTTAAAAAATACATTCTTGGAAATGGTATGGGCTTGCATTTATTGTTTTTGAAAATCTGAAACTTGGTATCGAAAATATTAATTTCTTGATTTTGAATTTAAAATTGCATTGATAAAATATTTATGGCTTTTAATTTTTGAAGAAAAGTAAATTGTATAACTTGTATTTTAATAATAATTATCAAATACTAAAGGAAGAAATCATATATTGAAATTTTAAAATGTTTTATAAATTGCTTTCATGAATTATTATAGAATTAATGATCACAAGTTATTTAATTTTCAATTTTGTTTTGCAGTAAACCATTTCTAAGTAAAACATAATCTATTTGTGAATTATAATAACTCTTTATTTCCCATCTCAATATTTTATAATTACAAACGGATTTAATATATGTTGTTTAAAATATTACATTTCTTGGTTTTTTTAAATGAAATTTTAAACGATATGAATGGATCTAAAACGTTTCACTAATCTTACTATCGTGATTCCAAACCACAATATATTATAATTATAAACTCTTTAAATATTTGATATTTTAAAACAAACAATTCTAAGCTTGTTCTAAGTGAAGTATTAACAGAATTAATTATTTATAAACATTATACTAATCTGAATAATTCTTAATTGCACATCCCAATATATTATCATTACAAGCTATTTAAATATTTGATATTTTAAAAGAAACAATTTTAAGCTTGTTCTAAGTGAAGTATTAACAGAATTAATTATTTATAAACATTATACTAATCTGAATAATTCTTAATTGCACATTCCAATACATTATAATTACAAGCTATTTAAATATTTGATATTTTAAAAGAAACAATTTTAAGCATGTTCTAGGTGAAGTATTAATAAGAATTGATTATTTAACAACATTGTACTAATCTGAATAACTCTTAATTACACAACTCAATATTTAATAATTACAAGCTATTTAAATATATAATGCTTTTAAATAAAATATTTCAAAGAATTGTTTAAGTGAAATTAAGAGCTATTTAAATTGATAAAAAAACATCTTTTATTGAACAAAAAAAAGATATATTGATTACTTATGTGTAAATCAAATATCTACCCTATAAGAAGAAAAACTTGGCAACATTATTAACTAAAAAAGAATTAAATCATATTTACCCATTTAAAAATCTTAAAATGTGCATAAAATATCAAAGATACATCCAAACCCTATTACTTATATATATAACTATCAACTCATGTTTCAATTTAAGCTTTTGAAAAATGTGTTGAATCAAGAAAAAGGTTTTGCACAAAAAATGAAGTTAAAATATTATGTCTTTATTTCATCAAAAAGCTTGCGTGTGAGAAAACAAAATATTATTTTTCAAAAAAATTTCTCTTTAAAATTTAAATAAACTTTATTCGTTTATAAATATTTGGAATTTTTTTCCTTTAAAACTATTTATAAAGGAAATACTTTTTATCCTACTTTTTTATTCTTAACTTACTTATTGCATCTATAAATTATTAATTATATTTTACTATTTTATTTTATCTAAATATTCTGGTTATCTGGAATATATTTATACTATTATTGTTTTATCGTAGTTATTCATAAAACAGTATCCGACAATAAATTTACCCCATATATCTTATTATATTTATTACAAGGAACAAGTTCATAAATTGGGATGCTATGTTTACAAAATACCATAATTCGTATATTGTGGCGTTAGAAATTTCATCTGAAACAGAAGCAAAGAATACGCTCAAAAAATAAGAGTATGAAGAAACTTGAAAGAACAAGTCTGGAATTAAAAACTACGTTTAGAAAGATTGTAAGATGAAGAGGTGAGGGAAGTATCTGCGATAAATTGTACTAAAGAGTATTCTGAAGTTTTTTTGAACAAGATTAAATTAATATGAAAAAATAATCTCTATTTATATTTGATAATTTTGCTAAGAACCAATTATAGTATTTATTTACAATGTTATTTTATATCAATATTAAGTTCACTATTAAATATAGTAATTCCAGTAAATTTAAAGATATAAAACATATCACATCTTATTTGTTACTTTTACTTCCAAATAGCATAATATATTTATTTAAAATGCTAAACAAAGGACGCCTATTGAAGAAGACTTCTGAGAGGAGAAAATAGCCGAAAGTAATAATATGCTCTGCACACGGGAATTTAAGCAAGTTGTGCTTGAGAACAAAAACTAAAGTTAAACGAGCAATTTAGCCCTGTAAATAAACAACTATCTACAATGCTGTTTCAAGATACTTGATCTCATCTCATTTGAGAGAAGAAAAGCAGTTGATAAAGAAAGATCACGAGGAGATGTCAAAAGATGTATCAGGGTTTCTGTAATTTTCTAAATGGGCCGACTGCGTCACAATTGATGGAATGATAAAAAGAAACTTAACCCATAAATAAATAAAAGTTTATTACAATGCTATGTTATATATTTTCATAAGCGTATATTGAAAGTGGGAAATGCCAATGGATGTCGAGACATCCAACAATTTTTTATGAATTTTGGTTAGTTTCTTTTTATCAATTTTATGTATTTAGATGGCCAGCCCAATGGAAATATTCAACAACACTTAACTCATCTTTTGACACCTTCTCCCGATATATCTCCATCAACTGCTCTTCTTCTCCAATTGAGATGAATTCAAGTGTCTTGTGGAGTGTGAGAGCTTACATGTATGCTTCTACTTCGCCTGGGATTTTAACTTCACAAACGAATAAACCATTAACTATACGATTTTATATAATTCATAACAAATAAAGGGATAAGAAAATGATCAAATCTATAAATGTTGGAAGGTTATAAAAAGAATAGATTGAAATTCGAATAAATTTTCTATGAACAATGAGTGATAATTGGATTGTCTTAGCGGAAAATGTGTGAAGAGATACAAAAATCCCTGGTTTTTATTTCTTTTATTACACAAAAATTCAATTTATTGATGCTTGGCAATAAAATAATTTATACTCTTACTATGATATAGATATTAAAACTTTTCTTAATTTACAATAAACAAATATAATAGTTCATTTCACACCAGGAGCCGATATAGACTTTTTAAAACACGTGAATTTTCAATCTTCTTTTTCTTTGAAAATAAACGTGCTCTCATTTTTATTTCACACCCACCAGGCTCTGAAGAGATTCAAAACCAATTTTAATTCCGTAATCAAAAAAAAAACTATTATTCATATAGAATTCTATCTTCACAATCGCGTAATAAATTGTGTCTTTTATTGCCAGTTTTAGACAAAATCATATGATTTTATTGTCAGAGAAACATCAAAAGTAAAACTTTAAAGCTTTAATTTATTTTTTTTGTGAGATTAAAACAGTAAACATATAAGATGATATAAAAAATTTGCTTATTTTCACTATGAAACAAGCAGAAGTTCACCTTGAATGATTATCTATAGCTAATAATCAATTTAATCCATAAAAAATATTTATATATACCCTTAAAATATATTTTTTTTTCATAATTTTCTTATATTATTAATCGATAATTAGACTATGTATTTGACTGTAAAATAGAAAAAAAAACATAATAAATGTTTCACGTATAATTATACATTCTTGATGCTATGAATGAGAATTAGCTTGGTGCAAAATTTAACATTTCCACACAAAATTCCTTTTTTTCTTTATTGCAAAAAATTCAAAAAGAGTACAGCTTTTGTAATTTTGCGTTTTAGAAAACTCCAATTTGTAGAAAAACGACCTAAAAAAATTATTTTAAATAATTCATAGGTGAATGAATAAATAACTGAAGTTTAAATCACACCAGTTTCGGATTATGCTGTATCATAACGAAAGTTTCAAGATATTTTTACATTCTTTTTTACATAAATAGTGCAGTTTATTCTCAGCTATATTTTTTACAATACATTAATGTCATTAAAAATAATAATAAATTTGCATTTTTCTCATATAAAGTTATGAATAAACTTGCATGAGTATGCAAATTAGAATCCCTATGAATCAAAATATACGAATTTTATTAAGATACAAAAATTATCCCACTAATATTCTTGATATTTTTTTATATTTTAGATTTTTAAAGACCCAGAGTTACATTCCTTAAATAAATTAATAAAAAAAATTGTTATAAATACAAATGATGTATTTTTTATTATTATCTAAACTACATATATATTCGTATTCTAGCAGTATAATAAACTAATCACAGGCAAATATAAAATTTATTCTGCAGCATTTATAAAAAAAATCACAACAAATAATTCTGATTCTAAATAATTTTAACTTTTAAACAAAGAAAATATGTATGAAAATTAAGATATCATGTTATAAATACATAAAATGCTGGTATACACATAAAATTTAAAAATAGCAGTGCTATTGGCAAAATAAAAATAATGCTTTATTACAAATCCTCCATAAATAATGAAAAATCATATTTTTTTCTATATTCTTTATTACAATATAACTTATAAATTTATTTTTTATCTCTACATCTTTCTATTGCAAAAATCTATGAAGAAATATCTTTATTTACATTATCGGCGAAAGTGATGTTAGCTGTTTATTGATATTTATAATACATGCTTTTGTTTTTTTATAATTATTTTAATAATGGGTTTTTGGTATAAATTTCAACATGCTAGGTATTTCCATTTTTTAATCTGCTTTTTGTGTAAAAATAATAAATTTATAGTATTCATTATATGCTATGTTATTATTAGTTTTTAATAAAATATGTGATTTTTCATGGTCAACAAATTATTTTACATATTTATTGAAAATTTTTAAATTTTTAAAGGATTGTGATCTATAAAAAATACTGTAATTATTCCAGATAACAACAATCAAAGATAATAATATGAAAGATTATATAAAAATTCAGAGTCTTGACCACCATATAAAGTGTATAATAACGATACTAGTATTAATTAATGATTGAAAAATTTCGGAAAAACCTTTAAAAATTAAATAAATTATCTGTTTCATTTGTTAAAAAACTCAATTTATCCATGAAAATAATTTAATATTTGATATACAAATTGGACTTAAAACGATAAAATATTTTACAAAATCGTGTCACTTGCTTAATTTCAACAGACATAAAATTTATTTTTTCTTCTGAACTTTAATATATCATTAAAAATATTCTTTTGTAAAGTATAAAAAAATATTTGAGTCTTTATTTATATAATTAATATTATTATGTATATACTATACACATGTCAGTGATGTGATATAATATCAGTTAGGTGCAATACTCATAATTTAGTAGAAAATTTGAGGAGAGTAAAATAATTTTTTTGATTAGAATAAGATTATACCAAGACGGTAAAAAAATTTGAAATTCAAATAAGTTTATAAACACCAATGGGACGCATTTGTAAAACTGAATCGCCTCTTTTCACAGTTTATGTATATATAACGGTTCTGATGGTTAGATGCTAGATGAAAATATTTGAGCTGCAGCAAAAATATTTATAGTAGGACTTGCATGTAATATGCGTTTTACCTTTTATGATTTGTTGTTGTTCGTAAACAACATAATATATAAAATGTTTGAAATATACACATATTAATAAAAATTTAAATAAACCGCAAATGAAGCTAAAAAAGTATGTTAACCAAAAAAATTGTAATTACATTTTATTTAAATGATTGTTCATAGAAAAAATAAAAAATTGTAATAAATAAATACTATTAGCCTTTTTATATTTAATATTCAAAAATTTAACAGGAAAAAAATAATATTATAATCATAAAACATATGCATTAATAAATTTTTTATGATTATACTGAAACTAAGAAGACAGAAGAGAAGTTTTATGCTTAATTTTTTGTTATAATTATGTTAGACTAGAAAATTTATGTTTAAAGATAAGATTTAATGAGATTTGTGCAAAATAACATAGTAATACCTATATTTCTATGTTTTATTACTCATATCTAGATTTATTCAAATTAATTCCTTGTAGCTTAATACCACAAAATTATTATGTTTTGAATCTTATACAAAGCAGTAATTGTTTGATTATCACTTTTAATCTGTTAATTTTTTATATTAGTATTATAATAATGGTTATAAATTTCAATTGATTTTCTATACTTTATTACTTTGTTGATAAAATTCTAGTTCAGAGCATATTTCCGGATTATGGTATTGATGGATTTTTTTTACTTTCGTTATGCGTATTTTTTAAAAAAAATCTATTGTTTATTTTTAATAAAGAATTTCAGTCTGTATTAATAATATGATTTATGATATAAAAAATTAATATGTTTTTATTTAACTAAATAAGTATTTACGATGTTATAAATGTTATTCTTATGTTCGAATCATTTATTTAATAATTTACTATATTTTTATTTTTATTATTATTATTTTTTTAGTTTTATTGATTTTTCTCCAAATGCGAACTGTTTTCTTTTTCTGTAACTTTGTGCAAATGTGTTTTGATTTTTCTGATTATTTCTCGGTTTCGATATTATCAAGTTAAAATTAAAATTTGATATAATAGAATCGATTTTTGATCTCAAAGTTTATAGAATTTTAGGGCATGCGATTATTCAAATCCATCTGTTTTTAAGCACCCATAATTTGAAAATATTTACTGCTTATATATAGATTTTACAGTATTATCCTTTTTAATTCTTGTATTAAGACTATGATTTACATAATTTTATATGTATTTTTCATTATATTCATCCGGTTTACCATATCTTTTTTCAACCAACTACAAAAAAATACTAGCTTACAATAAAAATTAATGAAATTTAAAAGGCCTTTATAAACAGACACAATTTTTCATTAAATATGTTTACATCTTTCTTTTTAAAAATCAATATAATTTAAATTGGTTTTATAATAAAAACACGTAATTTAAATTTTAATTAAAACGAAGTTGCAAAAAATATATATTTAATGATAAAATCTTTGTTAATATGGTAAATTTGTGAATTTACATCGTTGATTATAAAAATATTATAAATCTAAATAGGTTTTATTTGTACACTTCATGTTTAAATATTAAAATTTTAGTACATTATATAAAAATCTTAAAAAAGAATTAAATAGCTTCAAATACATTTTTAATGTCTATGGATCATTTTCAATTTCATAGGAATAATTAAAGACTTGAAAGCTATTGTGTAATATAAGAAAGCCCATCATATATTTTACAATAAAAAAGTGTGAAGAGTTCAAAATGGTGATACTTTTATGCTATATTTACAATCCATTATAAAATTAAGAGGAACGTAAACCCTAAAATAGACATCAGCTATATATTTAATTTATAATTTAGAAACACACAAAAATACATAAAATACCATTTAAAATATAGGCAATTAAAATTTTTTTTATTTTAAGATTGTGCGGAAAAATCAAATTTGTTTTTTCGATTAGTTGTGTTCATAACAGCAGAAAAATTATTAATATATTTTCCTCTTTTATAATCGATTTTATTGTTGCTTGATTTCGAGTTTTTTTTATGTTTCTGTGTTGTTCCCTAACAGTTCAAAAAAAAGATAATAGTGGTTTGCTGTTAATCTTACTAGAACAAAAATAGCCTTTATGCCAATTATATACGCATATTTTCCCTTTTATTGACTGTTAATATTAATAAAGATTTTTTTATATGCTTTATATAATAACAAACATTCTTTTTTATGCTATTTTCTATCATTGAATTTTTACCAATCATGTTTACATTTTAATTCATATTATTTGATTAAAAAACCATAGATAGTACTAATTAAAAAATTTAAATGTTAACAAAGAATTTTTGAACAAAAAGCAAGAAAGAACAAATATTGTAATGAAATTTGTTTATCCTCCATCCATAAATGGGTATATTTTTATTGGTTACTTGGTAATTATAGTCGAGATTGTTCCTACTAAGATAACAAATAGATTTTATATTTTAAATAAACTCAAATAAATTTACTTTGATGATATTATTTGTATAACTCCATTCTAAATTTATTTTGTTTTATCGAAAGTTTTTATATTGATGGTAAAGCCTATATGTTGATTCTTACAATTATTGCAGCACGTTGCTCAGCCATGCATTTAAATATTTATATTTGAGGCACTTTAATCATTTGAAAGGGTTTTCTGCTGGTTTTATTATTATTACACATTTATTTGATAGAAAGTAATTGATATTATATAATTGAATGTTTATTCGGTGTGTTGAAAAAATGCCACCATTATTTAGGCCTTTATAAACTATTTTATAAGATGTATATCGAAAATGTGTTTATTCAAATTCGTGTAGTCTATTTTTGCACAAAAAACATTGATTTTCATATTTTATCATCTTTGTTTATTGATAATAGAATTAACAGCAACACTCACAAAACTCAAAAAAAGTTGAAAAATTACATAAATTATTTTTTAGGAATAATATAAACATAAAAGATAAATCCTAGTATCGCGAAAAATTCATTAGAACCTTTTAATTTGTAAAACAATCCAAACCCTTAATCCTGGGGTATCCATCAATAAAAAGATAGCCATGCAAAACAGACAACAAAAAAATGCCAAAAAGAGCCCGATATTCTCTATTATCTGCTAAAACAAGCAATTCCTTAACTAAAAGACAATAGTTTACGAAATATAGAATTCCCATGACCAAATTAGTTAAGAGTGCCGCATAAAAATTTGAATCACAAGTAAAGTTATCCTTAGATATCCCAATGAAAATAAAATTAAGAATAATAATTGCAATATTTCCTATAGAGAAAATTATAGCAGAAATGTAAATTTTTTCATTAAGATTAACCTCTTTTTCTTCTTTGCTTCTTTTCAGCATCGATGCATAATCTTCTTGATACAGTGATAGTTTTTTTGATTTGATGTAATGCATTTTATCATTCAGAATCCCATCTTTCCCAATTTCTATAATAACATTGTCCATATTTTCTTTTTTTTTTGTGATTTTATTGCTTTAGTGAATATCATTTGCTTTTTACAGAAATTGGCGAATGGAAGCATTTATTACAATTTACCGATTTAGAAAAATGGATAATAAATTCTTAATGAATACAATTTTTATGAATAGAAAAATAGCAATTTCTAGACACACCTATAAACAAAATAGAATTTTGCTTATTTTATGTGTAATATTAAGATCATTCAAAAAAAGTAATTTTAAATTACAGACAATTTGATTTAATTGTTTTTTTTAAATAACAGGTATATTTATTTAAGAACTTAACTTTGATATTGTGAAATGTACAAAAAATAAATTCAAAATAATATTTGTTAAGGCATGGGCATTAAAATGTAATAAAATAATAATAAATGCAAGGTTCCGAAATTTCGTAAAGCTTAAATTATTTTCAAAAAAAATAAATCCAACAAAAAAATCTATAATTAAAAAATATAAGCAAAATTTATATTATCTATTGTGTCGAATTGCAGTAATTACAAGCTATGTGTAAAAAAAAGAGCAATAGTATAAATGTCCTTTAATATATATAACAAATCAAACATTTTCCTTATTCTTGTCGAGCTTTTTTCCATAATTTTTTTAAACCAATCTAAAATTTTGTGGTGGGATTCGTTTTCTTAAAATAGAAAATAATTTCTATTAGATCTTTTCAGATCACAATTAGAGCATGAATCAGGCTAAAAATATTATATCAGAAAAAAAGACTTACGGTCTAAACATTTATTTTTATGCAAAAACCACGGGTTATAACAATGGAATTTAAGCACTGTTTATATTCTCGATCTTAAAATAAAATATATAGATATAGTTTCTTATCCGTATCTTTTTCTAAATGCTGTGAGAAAAACCATAAGATTGTGTATAAATGTAGCATATCACAACGATAAAAGGCATATTAAACATATTTTTAACTTAGATTTATCATATTCATGCTTTGATTATTGAATATATAAAAGGCATATTCTACAACAAAAAAAGAAAAAATTAATTAAATTAAGACAATTAATATTACAATTATAGCATAATACATTTTGAGACTTATGTAAAGCCTTAAATAATTTTATATTTGATATGATTTATAAATTGGATTATTCTAAAGTGATAAATAATACCATATGTGATGAATTGGGATGGGGTGGTCACAAAATATCATAAAAAATATATTAAGGAGTTAAAAATAGCGGACGAAGTAGAAGCATACATGCAAGCTCTCACACATCGCAAGACACTTGGACTCATCTCATTTGAGAGAAGAAGAGCAGTTGATGAAGATAGATCAGAAGAAGGTGTCAAAAGATGCATCAAGGAGTTGTGGAATATTCCCAACACGCTGAACACGTCTAAATAGATAAAATCGATAAAAAGCTAATTAACCCATAAATAAATAATAAATATCAAACTAAAGTGATAAAATATCAGGAAATATAAATTCTGGTGTTATGTATATATACAAAAATATTTACCAAAGATATATATACTAGAAAACTAAATACTTTCCAGAAATTTCATCTTTATATTACAAATGGAAAAATTTGCATTTATATTATTAAAAAGACAATAATTACATATTAAAATATTATTAAGCAACCAATAGAGCGGGCTATTTACTTTTCTTTAATAGCAGCACAAATATACTCAGCCAGTTGTGATCACAAGTATTTTAGTTTTTCGATAAAGTATTTTAAAATAATAATACCATAAAATGAACTTTTGACAAAATTTTTCTATTAATAATATGCTTTTAAATAATATCGCATAAATCATCATACTTTAAACATGATTTTCCATAAAAACTTCAAAAAAACTTATAAAGAGTGAAAGATATTATAGTTCTAATTTTGAACCAATCAATCTTTAATTAAAATTTTATAAGTAAAGCAAAAATTAAAACCTTTTTTATCCACCGAGACGGCTATATAAATTATAAAAAACAATTTAATAGAAATTACAGTTTCTTTGATGACATTATATAGATACAACTACAAAAGTTTTATTTTTTCTATTATAGGATTTCCACATGTTTGACTGTAAATATAATAAAATACTTCGAAAATATGCTATTAAATAAGATTTCATGTAGATTCATATATAGAGCATGCATTATTATGAACCAGATGTAGCCTTTTATATATAATCTATGTCATATTTTCTGTTTTGATTGATATAGCATACGGTTTTTGGCATATCAAAAAAATGATTTTGTGCAAAACAAAAAAGTTTTATATTTTATTTTAAGATGTCCATGTAGAATTATTCATTTTATTCAATTTTGAAAGCTACTTGCGCATTAAACTTTTATATGTGTATGTAAGTAAATAAGAAAGTATACAAATACACCATGGCAAAATATCGATTTTTTTTATCGGCTTTTCTATTTAAAGAATATATCGAATGAACACTTGTTTGTATACGTAGTAAATTATAGAAATTACATCAATTATTATCTTAAGTATATAAGAAATACAATAAAAATATTAGCACATCTAGTTTTATACTAGTATTAGAAAAACAGTCAACTTAATATCGTAAAAATAAAACTTTGATAAAAAAAACCTTCTGCTTTATAAAACCATCGGAAGCGAAATGTAAGGATCCAAAAAACCATTCATACTTTACAAAAAATAATAAATTTTTTATGTGTTTTTCGGAGATGTATATTAAA
Organism: Rhyacophila brunnea; assembly: GCF_057557595.1. Taxonomy (NCBI): domain Eukaryota; kingdom Metazoa; phylum Arthropoda; class Insecta; order Trichoptera; family Rhyacophilidae; genus Rhyacophila; species Rhyacophila brunnea. The sequence goes on along the minus strand of NW_028232894.1, from coordinate 69,830 downwards.
AGTTATTTCTTTCAAAAATTATATGTTTTACGTACATTATAAATTATATTAATTTTACCATCTGATGGGTATTGTTTTCCTTTTCTAGTCTTTATAAATATTTTCAGCATTTTTAAAGATTCTGTATGTGAACGTTTTATTTAAATACTTTCTGGGTGTATAATATTATCTTTCTTTTAAAAAAGATCACATTTTTCGACATATAACAATCTTATAATATGTATCATAATGGTGAAATACTCTGTAAAGTATTTTGAATTGGTTATTTAGTGCTGTTTTGTGCATGAATTTTAATTAATTTTCGATCAGAAACAACTAAGCCTGGTTTTGTTTTATAAAATTTACTTTCGTGTATACAGTACACCAATTAGAACCTCTTTTTCTTATATTTTTATCTGCAATACTTTGAAATTTAAGATTCGAATCATCATGTTTATTATCTGTTTTTAAATAATTCTTTCTACAAAATAACTGATTGGAATTTTTTAATTTTTGATCAAATGGTGTGACTGTACCGCTTCTATCAACAAAATATTTAGAAACATGCGAATTCACATCCCATTACAACAGGACTTACACATTTTGCTAAAGATAATATTTTTAGATAATTTTTATCATGAAAATTTACGTCATGTTAAAGTAAGCATTTTTTGCGCATGCGTTCTAATAGTTTTCCCATGCTTTATCTTGAATATTTTTATTTCCTCTGCCTGTAGTCTATATATAAAAATATAAAATAGTAGAATATACATGTAAAATTAATTTTATCATGCTCTCTTGAGAAAAATTTCCAGTGAATTTAAATCTAGAACATATAATTTGAAGCTAAAAATATACTTTACAGTATACTTAATATTAAAAAAAATTTATGCTAAATTATTATTATTAATTAAAATTGATATTGATATTGGTTTGTTTTGCAATCCATTACTTTAAATAGAATACACAAACAATAATAATATGTATGCGGTATCTATTAGAATATTTGATCTTCAGCGAAAAAAATAAAAGATAAATGCACAAAAGCCCAAAACACTATTCTGTTATATAAAGCATTTTGAGTTTCAGCCTATGTTACAAATATGCGTAGTTAAATACAAACAATATTTAAATATTTTTATTTTCAAAATTATTATAAAAAAATTATTTTATGTGAAGTGTAGCAAAAAGTGGCAATCGTGCTATCAAAAATACAAATTATTTTGGAAAAATTCTGGATATTAAAATGAGATGAAGAAGTTAAATAAAATCTAAGTAAAATTTATAAAAAATTACATCTAGATTACTCTCAGACATGATGGATACTTGATTTTAGCATAGCGAATTAAACATCTATTACAAGATATAACGATGTCATTTAACCTTGCAAATCTCACAATTTGTTTTTAATACATTCGTTTACGTATATATCGTTATAAAAAGTATAACAAAAACAATGCTGTTATTCCCAGTCACACGAGGGATAACAAATAACACTAATATTCACATATATCTGTAATTATTGGATTGAATTCAGAAAGTGAATACCTACTGTCAAACAAAATTTTATAATTTAGACACGAAACGAAATATAATGTAGAACTCGATTAGAAGGCAAAATTAAGTTTTACTAAGCAAGCGTCTTTTAATAATTCTATGATAGAAAAAAAATTTCAGAAGATAAAATATAAAAAATTATAAAAACATAAAAGTTTTGGGTTTTAAATTAAAAAAAAAATATGCAAGAAAATCTATGCTTATTTCATTCATTATTTATCTAAAGAAATTTAAGATTAAAAATTCCTACTAAATTATATATTTAGTGTAGATAATTGCAATTTTTATTACATATTTATATTATAATCTACAACATAGATTTATGAGTATTTATATTAATTTTGTATATATTCTTTTATTTTTTATAGCTAAAAATATGCCATGGGAATTTTTTTATGTATTTTCATAAATTAATTCGTAAAGGATAAAATAATTATAAATGTATGACTAAATTATTGGGTTAGACATCCCAATGATTTGAAAAGCGCTGAATCTTATACTGAGAAAATATAACAAGATAAAACGTAAATTGACCAATTCTATAACATTATTATCTTATGCACTATTAAATAATACATCATCTTAGTATGAATAGAAAAAGTCTTATAAAAAATTACAAAATTAATATATTTTTATTTTTTGTGTATTTACTTTTTTATAAAATTGAAAAAGTGGAAGTCTTTGCGATCTACAGATTATTACTAAAAAGTATACATTCGTATATCTTCTTTTGCGCCGCATATTTTCTTTGATGATTTATCTTGCGGGTACTCAAGACAAAAAATTCAAATATTATATGTATAAAGCCAATAAATTTAAAACTTAATTTATTTTTTTGAGATGTGTATACAGATATTTTATATTGGACTTATATGTGTAATGGTCTAAAACAAGCATGTTTTTAACAATTTTATATTGATTATGAGTTTCTAAGATAAAATTATTATTATTCGTAAGTTCATTTTTAAGGCTAAAGTTTTTGTTATAATTTAAGTTAACCTTTTCGACACAGCTTGCTTGATTTTATGTACCTACAGCGTTTTCTACTTTCGTGCTTCTTTTTAAGTGCTTATAGCCTTTTATTACCTTTAGTAAAAAAAATCTAAATCCCAAAGCTTGCATATCCTTGGATCTTTCGTGTATTTAATTTGTATTTGGCTGATCAGAATCATAAAAATGATGTAATAAAACACTCAAAATCATGATTTCTTTTATAAGCCAAACAATTTGCAATATATCGTAAAAAAAGGTCCAATTAAAAATAAATATTTCTTTAATGTTATAACTATAGCCTTAAATAAAATCAGAATTTCTATATCAATAAAAATTGTTTTAAATTACAAAAAATTATAAGATGTAAAAAACGGCGTATGAAGATAACATATTTATATAAATTAATATGTGATTTTTCTAATTTTATTGTAATTACAAAATAAAAAAATCATAATCTTAATTTAGTATTGAGCTTCTAAAAATTTTCAAAATAGTCAAAAAAAAATTATTAAAATATATAAATACCTATATATAATGGAATTTGCTATGTAGTTTTTTAACACATTTTTTTTGTAATTATAAGATGTGCTAAGGCAGCCGTAAAAAATCAATAATAGTGATATTAAGATCATTCGAGATAATATTTACTTTAATGATGAATACACTTCAAAAGTGAAAACAAAAATGGTACAGATCAAGAAAAGTAAAAACCGCTATATAATAATCCAAGAGATTTTATATAAGCGTTTTATATTTGAAGATTATCTACCGATTTCAAATAATTTTACGTAATCAAGGAAATCAAAATAAGTTTATATATAATTATTTTGATGGAACTCACTTCTTTTAATCATATAAGTCATCGGAACGTTCAGATATTACTGAAAATCACAATTTTTATTGCCTTTAAAAAATTAGATTATAAAAATGCTAAGAAAATACTGAAATATTTATTCTCATAATTTACATCTTGAATTTTCTTTGCGTGTAATATAAATTTATGGTGGATAAATCCTTTTCTAAGAATACATCGAGTTTTTAGCAAATTTTGTCAGTATTTCTATTTATTTATGATTTTTCCAGTGATAAATATACATTTGTTACTAGAAAAATACAGACTTAAAAATAGATTTATGCAAATTGATTTTTTTAAGCTATATAAAAAGTATAAATTTTCTTTAATCAAATTTTTTGCAGTCAAAAACGATTTTTAAAAATGTTTAGTATAGTCCATCATATTTATTTAAAAATAAATAACTTTGCAGCTCTAAATAAGTTACCTGAAAGTTTAAACAATACGAAGCCGAATTTATGTAAAAAGACCCCGTAATCATAGATTTGGAGAAAAGTAAAACTAAACCACGAGTATTCCTTGTAAGTAAAATTTAAATAATGAATCTTTAATTAAAAAATAAAATTTAATGCTTAGGCGATTTTGTTTTTAAGGATATTTTTAAACCAAAAATACAAATATAAAAAAATTCGCATACATTTCAGTAATTTTAATAAGAAAAGTTATACTGCAAACATAAAATAATTTTTATAAAACTTGATATATGTCTTTTCTTGGTGATAACCAGATAAAATTTGCTTTTTTCATGTTAATAAACAGATCTCCTTAGTAATTCAAGTAAAAACAAAAAGATTCCACTTTTTATATTTATAAATTATGCGAGAATCAAGACGATTGTAAAAATATAAAATAAAAAATAATTTAACTGAACTTAAAACATGGCAAGAAAAATGCCAACAGAGTTCATTTTTTTTTCCATTATCATAAGAACAATATATTTTCCTAACAAAGTTTACGAAGTGATCTTGTAAAATCTTACAGTATATCCGTAGGTACAATCATTGACAAATATATTAAAGAAAAATAAGTTTCTAAACTATAATAATAATATATAGATGATTGATTTTATTATATTCTATTAGGAAAGCAGCACCCAGAAAATTTTAGAATATTTTTTATTTGTGCAAAGCAATATAATCAAAAAATTTAAAAGTATGTGGATTGATATCGGCGCAACAATTATTCCCTAAATCGTTTATATTTCTGTACATTGGAGTTGCAACAGGCAAATAATCGCTCTACCAAATATAAAATTGTAAAGTTTCTAGTGTCTAATTTATGCGCCATGCTTGGATGTATTAATATTTAGTAAGCGGTAATTGCATAGATGAATTCAAAGAGATAATAAAATAAAATTTCTATCTCAAAATAAATTTTGCTACGATTTATTCATGACTTGATCATATTTCGGACATAAATTTTTATATTTTCAAAATCAGCACATGTACAATATCTGTAAGTTACAAAGAATCTTGGTTCGAATTTTACAAGATTATTCTTGCTATATAATATAGCTACTTTATGAATTAAGATGTACATTGCGAGAGTATGAGATACAGACAATTTGGTATTAGTTATAGTTAGTTTTTTATAGATGAGCTTAACATAAAATACTATTTGAAGGGGTATATTTAGTCTGAAAACCTGTGATCACAGCTAGAATTACGTTAATAGAATATTTAAATATGTAAATAATTATAGAAAAAATCCATAAAATTTATTTTTCAATCATGTTTAAATTTATATTTCATAAACGCAATTCGAAGATAAAACGACACAAGTTTTGATTTTACATCTTAATCACAAAATTCATGAGTTTAAAGATAAAAAATTGAATAAAAGCCTAAATTCCATTAATATGTTTATAATGTGTGTTTTAGCATATGGGTCAAGTAATTAGTTAGTCTATAAACAATATTTTTTTATTTATAGGCTAAATCTTCAGTCTTAATTTTAGTTTTTGTTCCCAGGCACAGTTTGCTTGATTCTATGTAAACACAGCGTTTCTATACTTTCGGCTATAATTTTTCAAACTCTTTTATATAAACCCTCTTTCTTTTGAGACCCATAAATTCAAGGGTTTTTCTCAATCCCAAGGTAGGGGTATAAATAAAACTATTTATTATAATTTAAACATAAAAAATCTTATATTCTACAGAAAATGAATATAGTAAATAAAAGTTGTTTTATTTTAGAAAATTTATCATTCCAGTGCTGAATAAAAAATAATTTAAATAAAATAAAAAAATACATTAGCTTAAATATGAGTATATGAAATCTTTGTTTATGTAAAAATGAGCCTTTTATTATAGAAGCCTATGAGAGAATAAGAAAAGGCAGTGTCTAATCATATTCTAATCGTTTCTTGCGTGTTAATTTATATTAGTTCGATATCATGTATAATCTCGCATAAATATCCTTAAATAAGATCGAATACGCAATTTTTGACAAATATATGAATTTAGATTGTAATAATGTAAAAATAATTGGTAATACAGAAATAAATGTGATTTTTTTTAAACAACTGATAAGGACCGAAAATTTTATAATCTGGATTAAATCAGATGATTTTGTAATTTCAGTGCACATAAAAACAAAATGAAAAATTCTATGGCGTTTAGCTAGAATACAAATGATACCAATCCAACTCGTTTGTCTTATCACCTCCAAATATATAAACAAAACATCATGAAAATTACTTTGTACACAAAAATTATCCAAAGCATTCAATATGTAAAAATTTCGCTTCAAATTATTTCACTGTTATAATTTATTGACTTAAAAGAGTAATCACACAAGAAATACCACCATAAAACCCAAAATATATTAAATTACTTGCACTTGTCAGTAGAAAATGAATTATGATATAATAGCGCCAAATTAAGTAGTTTATGCACCTTAAGCTTATTTTCTTGTAGATCATTCTGTCAGGGGCAAAGGGTGCTTTTTTGCGGCTAGGTATTGGAAATGTCTGTTCATTAATAAAACACTTTAAATATGCGTAGATAACAATACTTTAATCATATATATTGATATTATTGGTGGTATATTTACACCAATTTACTATCAAATTTCTTTCCCCTTTAACCTTTTTTTCAATCTATATTTAGAATTGCTAATTCTGTATGTATTTATATTTTTTTATTTGAGGTAAGTGTAATATACCTTTTTAAGCCCAAAAATCAGAAAATTATCGGATGAAATATTTATCATGTAATGCTGGACTGCACAGATATGATTCTTATTGTAAATTATCTAATAATTTACAATAATAAATATTTACAGGTATAGGTTTAAATAAGTGTGTTGTAGATGTATAATTAAAAATTTGCAAAATGTATTAGGTTGCCAAATAAGGCATCAAGTCGCGGTTACGAAATCAACTAAGAATAGCTTATGTAAAATTTAATAAAATTGTAAGATAATAAAAAAACTATAATTTAAATCGACACTATTTATTATAAAAGAAATAATGCAACAGTTGATCACGTAATACAAGATTTCTCTTAATTTTTTATATGCACTAAATTTTAGTACATGCATGAAGGTTTATTTTTATTTTAAAAGAGATCTCAGCTCTTAAAGAGAGAAATAAACACTTTTTCGCTGCTTGAGTATACTATAATTAGAAACAACACAACCTTTATAGAAGCAGCTTTAATTGTGATACTTTTTCTTGTTTTGGCAATTTTCTAATTTTAACAAAGAACATAGTGCAGAATTTTAAATATCGTATTAATTATAATTATAATCAGAAGAACAAATAAGATTACAGAGAACTTTTCGTTTAAATTTGCTACATAACATATATAAAAGATATATTGTTTGTTTAAAATGAATTTTAAGAATGAATAGATACTTTTAGAGTGTTATTGAAGTAAAAATTTCTACTGAAAAAATTAAAGTCTTCACATTTTTTTTAAAAGAGATAAAATAAAATAAAAAATAAAGATTTTTTAAATCATTTCACAGAAAACCACAATCAAGATTCTGCTAATTATAGGCTAAATAGAAGTATAATATGATACATAGTAATAATAAAAGCATAGTGTTGCGTGAAATAAAAAAAAATTATGATATATTTATGAAAATGTTTAAGGGTTAATTATTGAAAATTACAGACTAGATATAATTTTGATTTATTTCACTTAAAGTATAATCTATGTGGTTTTAGTTATTCTCGTATTCTTTTTTGGATTAGTACATACTAAATTTTATGCTATTTCATGATGAACTAAATCGTAATATAGTTAACACACTACAGGAACCAAACCCTAAGATAGATATGACAAATTAAATAGATCATGCGTTTTCATATATGAGTACCACGGATAACACGTACCAATAAAAAAACTGTTATGCATTTAAACACCATTATATTGTTAGATTTTGCTGATATCAGGCTAGAATAAAGTTTAAATAAAAATACAGCTTAAAATATAATACAAAAAGACAATAAATATATTCAAAATATAAATTGAATTTATGCTGTGATACAACGCCAATTACATACCCAGTAATATTGTATATTATCAGTGATCTGATAAGGTGTGAAATATAGTATTAGATATATAAAAATCTACTGGGAAAAAACCGCCGGCAAATTTATAAAAAAATTTTTTTACACGTCAAAAAACTTGTTATACCGCTTTTGCCTTATTTTTCTTTCGCAAATCTATTTTTTTATTTAATCCTAACCATTATATGATTTATATATGCATCATAACCTAGTTTATTGTTTAATAGCGCTGCCTCTGCACTTTTATATATTCGAAGAGCAAATTGATGTTTTTCAGGAAAGAAAAGAAATTTGTTTAGGGTGTATTATGATATTTCATCGAATCGACAGTATATTTATATTTGCCGAATTTTAGATTTTGCATGTAAAGAGAACTATAAAGATTAGCAATACATAAAAGTTTTTTGGCTTTTCTTTTATAATGAATTTACGCAAAAAACGCCAACAATATATTAAAAATGTAATTAATATACTTTATCCACGTGAAAAATGAACATTCTATGGTAATTTTATGTGATTTACACACTAAAACGATTTGCGCAATATTTTTATAGTTAAAAATATTTTTTTTTGTGTAAATAAAGAAAACCATGGATAAATGAACTCTTTTTATGTAAAATATTTCCAAAATTTTTTATATATAAATCTACCTATTTTTTTTTGTTTTTGTTTTATTTTGTTTTTTTGGACGTATAATTTAATTGTTTCTATCTACATCAATCATCCTTATATGCGGAAAAAAAATTATCATAATGCTAAAAATAGAATTTGCCTCATTTTTTTTAGAAAATATTCAAATTTTTCTTGTTTGTATAGGTTTTATTTATTTTACGAATACAATCGAATCATAAAATAGAACTAAAAAATTTAGTAAAAACACGACTTCTGTAACTAAACATAAAATCAAATATAAGATTGTCTTTTCTTGTATCTTAGAAACACATTAAATAAATGTGATTTAAAAGCTCCTTTATTTTAATTACAGGTAAGTTTCTATAAATATACAAAAGCATCTAGAAATATATAACACCAATAGCTGTTTAAAATATGAGTTGTATAAATTCTACAAGTGTACCTACTGCACAAGCTTTAACGCATATTATTTTGAGTCTGTAAAAAGAAACAAAATAGACACAGCACATGAGTAATATTTTTTTGCTAAAAATAAATGCATTATTATATATTTTGTATCCATTAAATATAAATAAGTTATTAAAAGTAACAAAAGTTTGCAAAAAGTAGACAGATAAAAATGTGTTTTTGTAAAAAATAAAATTATAAACACCTTTTTTTTAATCTAAAAAAATGGGGTTTTTTGAATTTTTTGATTGATTCAGAGGTATTTTGATTCAATTGATAAAGACATAAACGTAAATTTAGAGGCAGTCAGATATTAAGATCAAAACTAAGTGAAAATTTTATGCACTCGGCTATCATGAAAATTTATACTATGATAATCTGTAATTATAAATTTCTTAAAATACTTTAGGCTGAATAAATACATTATACGATAGAAAAAATTCTTTGTATATCTACTAGTATATAGAAATATAATTTTTGACTTTTTGCTATGAATACAGGCAGCTTAGACTCTAAAACAGGAAAACTTTTATATAATTATAAATTTAAAGAAATAAAAAAGAAAATAAATTTTGATTAAATCATTATAAAAAAACTGTTAAGAATAGAATTTTGTATGATGCTTCCAGTTATAAGAAAAAGAAAAAAAATCCAATTTTTTACAAATTTGTATTCATGTAAAATTGAAGCTGTAAATATGTGTTTTTTTGTTGAAAATAATTGATCTATTAGATTTGTTTTTTGAACTTTATTGTTTTAAAACGCTAAAATAATATTTTTCTGCTCTTTTAAATTGATTATAGTACTTATTGTCATAAATTATAATTTTTTATGGGTAAAAAAACCGAGTAAATATTTTTTTTAAACACAATAATATTTACAAGCATCGATTTTCGATATAATATTTATGTATTAGACATGATTCTAATGCGCAAAACTACATTATCAATATGCTGAAATATTCCATTAAAGTGTAATATAGTGTTAAAATTCTTACCTAAATCACGCGCGAGCCTTTTTTAATTGTATGAGTTGTAAAAATAGCTTATTTGTCTTAAATTGAATTGTATATCATGAGAAAAAATAAGCTGTACGTTAAAAATCCAGGTATCCACTTTTTTTCATTTTATAAACATACTATGATCAATATTTAATATTTTATAGAAAATCTGTATATTTTTATATGGTATGTATCACAATATCTTAAAAACCTAAATTTTAACATTTAAAAGTGCAAATAAAATTATATATTATAAATTTGTAAATTCAAGAATATAATTTTATAAATCTATATGAAAGAGCTTATTTAAGCGTTGACAACTAATTTTATAGCAAAAATAGTCTTATGAACATTAAAAACCGTGACATTTTAAAAAATGCAAATATCTATGATTTAATAAAAAAATTTGTTGATTTTTATATTGAACCTTGTGTTAAATATATTGTTCATGTTTAATATTAACATTCAAAAAAAAAATTTTACATATGCAAATGAATGTATTTTGAATATTCAAATTGATTTGTATATCAAATATTCAGTTTATTCTCTATGAGAATATACAAGTATAAAAATCTGTGAAAGATTAGTTTTGCAAAAAAAAAGTATGCAAATAGATATTTTTAAAGCAAGACATTTGAACACATCATATTTGAGTAGGAAGTGCAGTTTATAAAGATGCTATATACAGGTAACGAAAGATGTATCAAGAGGTGGTTTTATATCCTCAATGGGCTGACCACGTCTAAATTGATATAAGAAACTAAACGCTTTAAAAAAATTGTGATTATAATCTTTAAAATATTAAAATTTTAAACTGATACTAATACAAATATTAAATTTAATCTATCGAATGTAATTTTTATTTATCTTCTAATTTTTTTGTGCTTTAATACAATGGTAAATAAAGATGACAAGATAAATCTTTTATATGTTAGATTTATAGGTATTTTTTATAATTTTTGTATATATAATTAATATTTCATATTATAGAAAATCAAGTGGATTCTACAAAACTTTGTTTTTTATGTGTTAAGAGCATAAAATACCGTAGAAGCTTTCTTATGTATTTCTTTATTAGAACTTAAACTTTTGCATAATATAAGAAGTTATATTGCATTTATTTTATACATCTTTTGCATATATTTATATTAAATTCAAATGATTTTGGATAGCATGATGTTGTTAAAAAATTTCTAGATTGTTCGTTAAGCACGTTTCTTCTCTCTGATCATACTGATATCTATATTATTTCTCACAAGTATGCAAGTTTATAGAGATGAATAGTGTGTTGATATAGCAAAAAAATCAAATATCAAGATACATATAGAGTTATAAGTAAAACAAGCCTATGTTATATTTTTTACGAAAAAATGCATTTTAAATTTGTGATCAACACAAACAAATTACAGCCGCCTCATGCCGAATAAAAATGAACTTTTGTCAAATTTTTAGAAAATAAATTTTTTCAAAAGAAATTTTTAAAGATTGAATTCACAACAATTCAATTATTATTCATAATATGATACAAAGAATTTACACATAAAAAATAGAAATCACCTTTTATAACAACATCATGTATATTCACTGCGCATAAAATGTTAAGAACCAATTATTACCGTTTTAGGTATATTTAAAAATTTCATACCAACATTTTTTTATGATGAAATTCATTAATTAGCATAGAATATTTGAAAAAAACTAGTATTGCGCCTAAAAACTCAATTAAAAGATTTGATTGACAATAGAATCGCGTTTTTTTTATTCGTAGATAAATAGTTTTCATACTTCGCTAATGTTTACATATAAAAGACTTTTGATATTTGTCTTCTTCGACATATACTTTTGTTATTTATTTAGATGTTGGCTGAATATATGCATATTCATCTGGTCAATGCTTGCATTCACAGGCTTTGAACTTATAATTTTTGTCTTTCTATAAAAAAAACACATGTTTTGAATTATAATTTACAACTACATGCTTTTTAGAATTTAAATTTGGTCTTGAAAAACCGAAAAAACAAGAAGAGTTGTTCTTTTATTACTACCAAGAGTATTAACATAGAAAATAGTTTTTTTTTAATGTAGTGCAGTTAAAAAAAATTGACATCAAAATTAAAAAAAAAACAAAATAAATTTAGAAAATGTAGATTTTTTAGTAGTATGGAAAAAAAAACGGTAAAAATTATAGCTTAAACATTTAGATTATTTTAAAAATTTAATTTGAAACATAAAAGCAGTCTATGTATAAATATAATATATGTGACTGATTTGTAGTGAATTAATAAAATATTATGTACATATACACCAAAATACGAGTGATATAATATTTTTTTGCTAGCATATGTGCGATATTTTACAATCGAGACATACATTATACTTTTTATAGACCATTTAGCATGCTAATTATCACTTTTGTATGTATTTAGATAGAATAAGCGATATTATGCCAGCTGGCTAATATAGAAATAGTAAAAATTATTAGTTAGAGACTAAAAAACCTACTATTATGTAGTAACTTAAGCAAAATTCTCTTTTATATTAAGCTCTTAATGATTGTAAAATTAGAGAGCTACATCATAAATTTAATTTTTTTCATACTTACAAATAATATTTGCATGGGAAAATGCAATTCACATTATATAATTCACAAAACGAAATAATTTTTTTAATCTTAGGGGATTTCAGCTTTGATACTATTATTTCTACATTATTAGTAAGGATATAAAGACAAAAAAACACCAATAAACTAAATCGATTTACAAAGTAAACTAATATTCGATTAAAACACAAATATAAAATTACATTTCTCTTATTGAATGACCATAACAACAGCAAAAATATTAATATTATAGCAAAAATAACTATATAATGTGTTTTTTTTGCAGCTTATATAGGTCGTAAACACGAATTTACTTTTTGTAGTTTTAATATAGATACATGTTCATTTATGATCAATTAAGTTAATTAAATGTTATTTTGCGCACCTTTTACATCTATATAAAATTAAGCGTATTGTCTATATTATTAAACTAGGAATCACTAACATGAATAAAAAAGATTTTATTTTGCTTTATACTTAAGACAAAATCCATATTAATTTATACATTAATTTCTAAATGTAGTGCCAATTTATCGATTAGCATTTTATCTATTATTCTGAAAGATATATTTTTTTAGATGGCTAGATAATGTTTGGTTAAATTTATACACTGGTTATACCCTTCCATATGTAACGGTCTTGAATTATATTTAAATTATGAACTTCTCATTTGAATCATTTTATTTATTTTTTACATAATACTAAAACAGTCGCTTTAGAGAATCATAGCTACAATAAAGCCTTGAATATCGATTTTCGAGAATTCTAGCCACCAAATTTCTTTTACTAATACATAATTGAATCTTGTAGGTAAACTTAATAATATTCAAACCACCATAACCATTTGGAATATTCCTTTTCTATATTTTAATGTCCTTTTATTTTTAAAACAGATCTATAATCAACCATATGATTTCTAGAAATATATATAAATTCTGTGCGGCGACTTTAAAGGTTGTGATCGAGGACAAGCTTCGTAATCTGCTACGAATTTCTATAAAAATTCCCTGGAGTATACATCAAGTATTTTGAAATGTTAATATCTATTAGAGTGATAATGGATTGGAAAAGTGAAATCAATATTTATAGTAAATATAATTACATTGTATACTAGAAAAACCTTTTTTACGGAAGATATAAATCATCTTACCAGATATTGAATCACATAATTATTAGATGAAAACAGAAAATTTCGTTTTCTGGCATCTTTTTTATACAACACATTTCTTAAATTTATTTTAAAATAAACAAAAATTTTATATCACTTAATGCATAAAATAATAATTAAAAAAATATCTATGAATTTTCGTGTTATAAACTTCTAATTATATATGTTGTGATATTTATCATTTGTTATATCATCTTTAATAGAAGGAACTCAAAGTCACGACTGATCGAGGAATATATACAAACCTTGCGATTGAGAAAGCATTATTATAAAGGTCTTAGAGAGAAGAAGTTTCGAAAGAAGAGAGCCAAAATTATAAATATGTTCATGGCACATGACGTCAACCAAATTGTGTTTGGGATTAAATTGTAAAATTATTACAATGAAGTTAACCCTATGAATAAATCTAACTATATAATATTTATATGTTCGCCCATTTTATAAACAGATGAATGAGAAGAAGTAAATTTATATGAAACGTAACAAAATAGGAGATGGCGGAAGGATGTAGTTCAACTTCGTGCATAAAAGGCGGAGAAGAAGAAAGACCTGGATGACTAAATATGTTCAGCAAATTTAAATACAGTACAGCTTGGAATTGATTCAGACATTAAAAACAAGCACAAAAAGCCAAGATTTACTGAGATGGCAGTATTTGTTATGGAGTATGTACCCAGAATACCGTTAGAAGATTTTATCGATAGATATGAAACATAACTTTAAAACAATGTAGATTTACTGTATCAACACATAAAATTTTTCATGTAGAACAAGAATGAAAGAAAATAAATTATAATATTAAAACAAGCAAGCTATAAGATTCTATGTGCTAGGTGCCTGAGTACACGAGCAGTCATGAAGTTTGTGATGATAAGATAATGGATGAAAATAAGCCAAAATAGTAATTGTAATATACTTTAACTATATCTAGTTATTCAAACAGTCAATTAATCTTCTTGAATACCTTTTTAGATTAAGTGTTAAAAAAATATCACAAATCAAATAAAACAGGAATAAGTGTGTAAAAATATAGTATAAATTAGATAGTAACAAGCGATGTGTTTGGAGAGGGCTCACAACAACCCAACTTTGTACTATTGTTAAACGATTTGAAGGCACGTGAATATTAATATCTAAAAAATAAAATAGTTTTTTGTTATCTAAAAAAATGATGTAGAGAACCTTTATACTGGAGATTTAGTATTGTCTTAACTCCAGTTAAATTTTCTGCTTTAAAATAAATAGAACAATTTTTTTAAAAAAAAGTAACTATGTCCGTTATGAAATCTGATAAAATATAATGGTTAGGTTGTCCTGGCTAATCTCGTGCTTGTAAGTCAATTTTTAATATTTTCTTGTTAAAAATGTAATTATATGAAATAAAGGGTGACCTTCTTTGATAAGTGCAAAAAATGCAAAGATAACCAATAGTACTATCAAGAAGAATTAGATATGATTAAAAAAAGAAAATTATGTTTATTAGGACAAGTCATGACACAGAGTTAAAATATTAGGTGTCAATTTCATTTACAAATTTCGATTTCTAAAAGTTTATATAGAACAGAAAAGTATGATCCACACAGTTAAAGCTTAGATAAAATCCTTTGCGAAGAAAAATAAAGAGAAATTTGCAATTTATAGAACTTTGTTTACGTCACGTGAACGAGAAAATCTTGTCTAAATAAAGCGAGCTTGATATTGACACAAAAAACCAAAAAAAATATTCGGATCAATTATCGTTTACTCATGCATACAGAACAAGTGATATAAGAAAAGGTAATAAACTCGTATAATATTTATTTAAAAAAGATTGTGCAGCATATGATGTTATAGAAATTTTGCGCTCTAGAACTAAGATTGCAAACCAAAGATTTGCAATACTACAGACACATGAATAATTTAACCAGTTCGAAAAATAAATCCATGCCAAGTATAAACTTGATATGGCAAACAGAAGCTCAATATTTTACATTATGTAATCTTGTTTACAAAAGCAGTGATCATTGCATTTCAATGACACATAAGTATAAAAGCAAAACAGCCACGAAAAGCAACAATGTTTGCTATCTATATAAATTTATGGCACAGTTCTTGAAGCCGTACCCGGTGTATTTTGAAGAAAATAAATTAACTCGCTACTTGAGGATAAAACATATTTTAAATACCTTATTTTGGTTGATATTTTTTAAAACAAAATAATTTAATTCATTTAAAAAAATACAGAAATATGATGAATCGTATTATATCTTCATGTATTTATTCCAAATTTTAGAACTTTTGCGTTTATGAATAAAACATAAATATACATAGAAGTTGTTTTAGCATGTAAAGACAAAGCCGAATCAGACGAATGTCGAGCTTTAAAAGAAATAAAAAACCTAAAATATCTAGAATACATATTTTATTTTATTCTATTGCTATCTCACACATACATAACCTGCACATAAAACACAATAACTTTATTGCTTTTTAAAAGGAGAGAACAGCATAAGGTGAATTGAATGTACTGATATGGCCAAAATAGTATTTATAGCTCACTAATAAAACTCATGAAAATGTAAAAATTCCAAAATCAAATATTTTTTTAAATTCTATCATGTCACAAAGGCTTTATATTTTTTTTTGGGCGTGATCTTGGGCATAAAAAAGTGGCACAATATCCTAGGCTGTATGTTTAACATAAAACAGATTATTCCAATATAGAATAAGTCAACGAAAAATAAAAACAATTACCAGTCGATTTTACTAAAGTTAATATCAGGTGCCCCTCTAGTCAAAACTAATTCTTAAATTGATCAGCTGGTACTAGAAGCATTTTATACCATGAAGACCAAGCAGGTTACATATATACAAACATTAAATTATAGAACCCTATAAGATTAAGCTAAATTGTGTTTATTAAAATCATCAAATAGACTATGATATTTAAAAATTCATCTATAATAGCGAAAACACTCTAATACACAGAAACTGTAAATCTTAGCAAAGTGTTAGAAAAAGTTTGGCATTAATTCAAAAAAAAGAAACATAGAAGAAAATGTCACAAGGTATTGAAATTTTCTTATAAATTTGCTTAACAGCAAAAAAATCTGGTGTATAAACTTAGTTACACGGTATAATCACGACAATCAAAACATACAAAAAAATATTTTGGAGTTTAACACATTGGAAACTTTATATCAAATTAAAATTCAAATAACATTTTTACGATATTGATTGACATGAAAATCCAGTTTCTAACGAAAATTTAAGATAAAAAAATGCAGGAATCTAATGAAAGAGTTTGAAAACTCAAATTTTTCACTGCACTGTTATAAAATCACTGGGTATGATAGTTTTGAACTACTTTAAAACAGCATCAAGTCGATGTGTAAAAGTAAAACATAAAATTGCGACACAATTCACAAGGATAAAAAAATATTTACACGTGCAGTAAAAAGATCATTATAAACTATTCAAGTTTTATAAAATATTTTATTACATAAGAAAATGTGTAATTAAAACATGAAAAAGGCAGAAAGCATGGTAAACTTACACTTCATAGAAGCTAATAAAATATAAAATAGTTTTACCTACACGCAGGAGATTCAAAGTATCAAATGGAAAACGGTAACTACATAATAAAGACAAGAAATAATTTTATAGAAAATAAACGCTAAATATGTATATAGTAATTTTTTTACGCGAATAAAAGGATACCTCAAATAAAGATATTTTTTCTGTAGACAGAAATTTGATATAAACAAATTTGTGTTTTCAAAAAATGATAGGGGAACAAGTAGATTCAAAATGGCACGAAATATTTAGAATCATAAAATAAAAGACGCGTAGCTATATAGTCCGCGAAAAGTAGTATTTAGAAAATTAAACTTCAATAATCCGAGAAAAGCGATTCTAAAACAAGATAGATTTTAAAGCATAAATTTACAACTTGTTTGATAACTATGGCGTCGCAATATTATGCATACGACAGAGAAAAAGTAAATGAATAAGTGTAAAACCCCATTATATAAAACATCTTTAAATTTATTCTCGTGCAGCAGTAAATTTAATTTGCATATATGTTCAAGTTTATTTTTACATTTTTGAACAACAGTTCTTAATTCGTCGACGTATCATGTCTAAAGATCTGATCAGAAAATGCGCACAAAAGGGGCGTATTGATATATTTTTTCCCTTCTCGTGGTCGAATATATGTTGCAGTGAAATTATAAGATTTAAAGCCTATTTGAAGATTCGTTTAGTCAAATTTGATTTTAAATATAAAGGTTTTAAAGATCAAATTAAAAACCATAACAATTTATTGAGATAAGAGCACGAAATTGAATTTAATAGAAGATAGATGTTTGAAAAAATCGAGATATTTTTAGAACCCAGAAGATTTTCAAACTCTTTAAAATCACTAGTTTTTGAAGATTCGCTTTTTTCATAATTTATTCCACACACGCGTCAAACATTTAATTTACATTTTTAATTGTATTTTATCATTTAATAAGTCTTTTAATGATATTTTTGGATAACTAATTTTAAAATTCTTTTTATTCGTCCATTAGTGAATTTATGGTAAATTATTAATTACAATTTCTAATTTAGTCATATGAACTATTACGCGAATTATTTTATTTGGAAAATTGAATTTTTTTCGACATTTATTTCTTTTCTATATATTATACATGATTGTTTAATGATGTAGTATATTTGTAATTATTTTTGCTTTAATTGTCCATCTTGCATTATTAAGTTAATTTGAATTATCATATTTTGTTTTTTTATCTAAGTTAAATGATTGATTACGTTTTACTAAAAAGCACAAGTAATATTTTGTAATTTTAAATTCCGCAATTCTAATTAAACTTTTTTATTGATTAATAATTTAAAGAGAAATTCACACAAGTGCGACGGAAAATCATATACATGCAATTTACCTCTATTGCTAATTAGTTAGATATATATATACATATAAAATTTGCCACACGAAAAATGAATTTATTTCTAGTTTTGAGATTCTTAAATTACTTTCAATTTACTGCCTTATTTAACAACAGTATTTGCTCTAACGTTACAAAAAGACACGAAAAAAGAAAACATGGTGAGAATATGCCGCCAGAATCAACATTGGTACAAACCAAAGAAACCAAAATCCCGGCAGCTCATCAAGCAAGTAACCACTTAACGAACAGAAATTCGCCTTTCGTTTTTTTAGTTGCAGAAAATGGGGATCATCAATCGAATAGTGCACATCAGCAGGTAGAAAATACACATAATTTGATGCCAGAAAATGTTATTAGTGATGCTGATGTTTATATATACCAAGAAGACCGGTATATTTCAACAGATTTTTCATTAAGTTATGCACCTGGAACGCATTATCTAGATATATCGAAGGAAAAAAAGCTTTTGAATTGTACAAGTGCAACACAGGATAGCGTATTAGATATGTCAATGAGCCATACGTCTAGGACAGATAATCCGAATATATCGAAGAAAAGCAAGTATAGCGAAAAATCAGGGAGCTTAGAGGATGTAGATACTTTCATAAAATATGTTCAAATCACGGAAAAAATCAAAAATGACACACTTTTAAGTTATTTAGAATATGCTAATATTTCACTGGAATCGTCAACATTTTTTAGCATAGAAGAAAAAATACATTCCTTAAAAAAAGACGAATCAATAAATAGTAATGAACAATCAAGTGCACATTTCAAAATCGCTAATGTCTATAATGATAGTAATACACGACGTGATTTTTCTAATAGTAATAAAAATATAATTGCACACATTGAAACTTCTGATATACATGAAGATATGAGTTCGACGTTTGACATTACAAAATGTAGTGTCGATAAGAATACACAAATATGCGCGATAAAAAGTATTGAAAAGAATACAGGAACGTCACAACAGATTTGCAGCAGTGATTGTTTGGTTGAAAAAAAAGATGAAACGTTAGAATTGTGCACACAACTGGCAAGTGAATTCGTAGATTTTCTAATTAATTTTTTTTTTAAACCCATAATTCATGAGAAAAGTGATGATTTAAAAAGCTTAACAGTTAAAGAGCACCTTGCTAAATACAAACTCAAAGAAGAATACTAAACTCTTTGTTTGTTTTTCCCAGAATTCATGGTCTTGATTCCTAGGTTTATAGACGAGTACATTTCAGGAAACTTAGTAACTAAATGGTTAAATTACTTAAAAAAACAAAGTAATAATGATTCAGTGGAAACGTTCAGGGCTGATATAAACGAACTTAAGAAAAAAATTTATGATTTTAAATGTGACTATCAAAAATGCTTTTCTGAATTAGTCATGCCAACAATTAACGACGAAACCTTTTCCGAAGAACTTTTACAGATTAAGGACAAACTTTCGAACCAACATGTCCTAAAAATTCTTAATTTTTTTTTAATTTTTGCACAAAAATTTATGCCAAAAAAAAACTTAGAATATTATTCAGAATCTGTTAATTATTTAGAAAAAATAAAAAATATTAAATCTGGAAAACCAGGGTTCAATCGAGTAATTCATATTAACTTGTTTATTGCATTTCTGATAGATGAAAATCAGTTACAAAATGGGGGAAAGGGATCTGCAAACCCGCGAACAGGTTTACATCTACAAAAAAATATACTTTTAAATATAATTAAAGAATCTAACAATTTTTTTGAAAATATAAAATTGTTTACCGACAAAAATATAGAAAAATACAGTAATTTTGGACTTGCAAATATAAGAATACACAGTAGCAATTCTGGTTATATAGAAATTAGTATCGAAAACAAAAGTGTAAGAAAATATACTTTGTCGGGTTTTTTCTATTTTATTAACGAAATTATGCTTCTTGCTTTGCTGGAAAAATAGCATAGAATTTAAAATCATGTTTCTAATGATAGCTACGGAGAGAAATCTGATTTATCTTTACCCGAACAAATAAACAAATACGAAATTTTATAATTGATTTTTTGTGCTATAAAAAAATTGTCGAATATGTATTTTTAGTTTTATAAAATGAAAAAAAGTCTTTCTGAACGTCTCAAACATGGGCTGGATTTACGAAACACAAATAATACAAAATAAAAATAGTCTTTTATATCAATTTAAACTGTAGCCTATTTTGTTATTTATCGAAAATTGAAGAAGATCACGAAATAGAAGTTAACGAAATACTTAATTAATTATAAAAATCGTTCTTTTGCAAATTCTAAGTACTCACAATTATAATATTCAATTTTAACTGTTATATTCGAACTGAAATATTTTGGGAAAGTAAAAAAAAATTAAATCTATTTACATTATAATTATTAGCAGTAAAATCGATATTATGAAAATTCTGATTTTTCATGTTCATTAAACCATAATCATAAATTCGGGCAACGTTTAAAACAAGATTGAATTTAGAAAAGATCTGAGATTGCATTATATTTATAAAAGTGTCATAAATCTAGATCCTTACAGTTTTTTACGAAAAATAAATTCATAAAAATCTGCTGTCTGCGATCTTTGTATTTATAATATAAATAATACTAAAGAAAAGTTAGAACTAGATTGAAAATATGATATTAATCGTAAAATAAAATACAAGAAAAGTCATTTACATATTTTCATACGATAAAATTTACTTATAAAGTAACGTTATATTTCTAAAATTACTGCTTATCTTAAGAAAATATAACTAAATTGCAATTGAAATAAAAATAAGCCAATTTCTTGTAAGTGCTTAAATTGTAATCTAAAAAAAGACTTATTTTAGATAATATGCAAGATACTTATAATATATTAGATTAAATATGCATTCTTCGATTTCAAAATACAATTTTAGTTTATTTACACATTTTGTGTTTAATTTTTTTTATCTTAGACATATTTATCGCAAATTTAGATTACTGAAAAATAAAAATTGTTTTTTTTCCTTATAAAATTAATAAATAATTAAATTTATTGTTATAACTATTTATTTTTTAAATTTTACTGTCAACCCAATTGTTTTTGAATTCCATGTACTTTATTACATCTGTTATCGCAAAAAATTTATATTATTAGACTATTTTATCTATAAATCTTATAATATGGAAATAGTTGCGGATATAATAAAATGCAACATTCTACTGGATATTTATATTTTTCTTATGTCTTATGTAGAAATTAACGACACTTGTTCAAAAAAAGCGACCATTTTTATAAAAATTTAATTTGTTAGGATAAATTTGAGCTTTATTTCACTTTGATTTAATTGTTAAAATAATACAAAAATTTGTCAGTGTCAGTCATTTTATGTCAAATGTGACGTGTATAGTCGGTCAGATTCTATTGATTTTTGTTAATAATGATTATCTTTTCATATACTTATTATGAATTCAAATATTTAAATTCAAATCGAATTTACTTTATTATTATATGTTTACTTCTATTAATTTTTAGATAGTTCTCTTTATATTAATAGGAAATTTGCTTAACTGCCGTGTCACTCAGTGAGACTCCCCAACACTTCTTGTCACCCGTAGTAACCGTGGATTGGGCCCTTTCTCATAGGTGGCAGTCATATGTGGAGAGAATGAGATTATGTCTACTATCATCGCTAAGGTACACAAGCTAATACCACACTCTTCACTTACTTCTATCCGCGCTGAACGGTGTGTGTTCTTTTCATACCGAAGGCACAGTTCAACGACTTACACAGCAACCACCTATTTCATATGGCTTGTCAGTGCTGCGTGGTTAATCTTTTAACGTTATTGCCGCACCCTTGGGCATTTTTCTTTAAGGTTAATTTGTTTCGGAAATTAATGAGGTGGGTGGAAGTAGAGCCCCAAATCCTCATCTTGGGGTCCGTCTTGTAAACCACCTAACCATATCACCCATAATTCAAATATTAAATACATAATTATAAAATTGATTAAATATCGGACGAAGTAGAAGCATACATGCAAGATTTCACACACCGCAAGACACTTGTGCTCATTTCATTCGAGAGAAATAGAGTAGATGGTAAAGAAAGATTTTTAGATGGTGCTAAAAGATGCATCAAGGATTTGTGCGATATTTCAACACGCTGATCACGTCTAAATAGATAAAATCGATAAAAAGATACTTAACCCATAAATAAATAATTTTTGCTAATTTAATCCATGTGATACATTTTTCTAACCCAATAAGGTTATATTTACATGCCTTTTATTCACCAAGATAATTTTTGTTTGAACAGGAAAGCGTGGGTACTCATGACAAACATTTATACAAAATAAAGCCCGAGCATTTTTAAATGTTCATTATCATATAACATATCTGCACATTATACATATCTACAAATTTAGTTAATTTATTGGCAAAATTGTCTATAATTGTTAGAATTTGTAACCTCATCATACAGAATATATTATATAAAAATTTCGTTTTCATCAATTCACAGGATATGCAGAAAAGTAAAATTTAGATATTCTTATAGAACAAATGAATATATATGCGCAAATAAAGAGAAATGAAAAAAATATTTCCTTCATATTCTATATTTTATTATCTGCTTTTTTTTACTTTTTGTATTTATGTACTAATAATACACATAAAATAAAATACAAAAATTTTTATGGAATAATTTTATTGTGTTAAATAAATTTTAAGAATGGATAACTTATAAATAAAAATTTAGAATTTTTAATATATTATATCAGTCTTGTTAAAACTAAATTTTTATATAAGATCAGCTTCTTTGAAGTTATATCCAATTACTAAACTTATACTTATATTTTGCGTTACATATTTGCATATACGCATAAAAATGAAGAGCGTTTTGGTGAAGTAAATATAAACTACCTCCAAAGTTATTAACGTTTCTTTACGAAATATAAATTTTACCCGTAGAAATGCGATTTCTCTGTTAAATGACTATATATAGAAATTCCTTATTTATATATTATATAACAAATACTAGTAAAAGCAAAGAACCTTATAAAATTATATATCTAAATCATAGAAATTAGATATCTACATGATAACATGCGAATTTTATGAATAAATTTTGTTATTTTACACTATAACTATTATAGAGAACTAAAAATACGTCTTTCTAAATCATTTTATTAAATTTTGTTTAATATAGCAGGCCTTAAAATACCTTTAACATCTTCATAAGATAAAATTTCTTATTTGCAGTATTTCTGTGTAATCATGATAATTTATATCACAACATATTAAACTTTCAAATATAAAATTTGACCCTATTTCATATAATTATGAGCATGACTATATAAATGATAATTACATTTAAACGATTTACTTCTTACTATTCATGCAAAAAGAAATATTGTTAAGCATAAAGTTTTACAAAAATAAATATATGCTTATTTAGGAAATTATATATATTTATTGGAGTTAAAAAATACAAAAAATAAATTTTGACATGATTTAATGCTAGTTAAAACAAAAGAAAATATTTCTATGCTGTGGAATGACATTCAGCGTAATATGTGTTTCAATTAAGTATCATTACAGCATTTCAGTGGTCATAAAATTTTTCTTTACAACAAGTGGGCTATATATTGAAATAAGTATTCTAAATATTAAAAAATATTAATGTCTTTTACTATAAATTTAAAAGATTACTTATTTTATGTGTTTACAGAGACATCAAAACAAAAAATATGTAATCGAACATTCATTTTATATTAACAAAAAAAAATTAGCCACAAACAATTTTTTTGCGAAATTTTTTTTTCACTATATGATTAAATAAACTTTTATTCTAAAAAATCATATGAAATTTGAAATTTCAATTTTCAATTTTATTTGCAAGTAGAAGACAAAGTTTCATATATTTGTATTATGTAGTTTTTTTTAAGAAATGAATAAGTTTTGCAAATTGAATAATATATTATAGATATATAAAAGACTCATTCTGGGTCTGCGCATAAATTCATATTTTTTATTTTCTATTTATTTCATCAGACTAATATTATTGTATGCTAAATACTAGATGTGGTAAAATAAGTGTTTTGGTCTATTAAAGTTTTAATTTTTTTTAGAAAATAACTAATGATAATATTATATATATTTTATAAACATATATAGCGTAAGATTAACTTTTTTTTAGCTTTAATTCATATTATATTCTGTAATTTTAACAGTATTTTCTTTTTTTTAGTAAAAAAATTGTTTGTTTTTATTATAATATTACATAAATTTAATTTTATTTCGTGAGTGAAACTAACAAAAATATCATACATATTTGTGCAAAGTCATAAGTTATGTGATAATATGACAGTAGAAGCAGTGGCTTGCCTAAAAAAATAAATTGTAAGGCAGAAGGCTATATTAGAGAGTTTATGAACGATGTGAAGCTTTTTACTATGTTTTATATACGAATCGATATATAAACGAAAAATGGATATATTACTTGGAATATTATACTTACATGTTTTATTATGAGGTTTTTAGTCATACGATGCGAACACTTAATGATATTTTACTATTTTATGGATATAATAATGATACTCTATGTTTTATAAAAGCATAAACACAAAATTTTTTATGTTTAACATATTGCAACTATGTCGTTGTAGTGTCTATTAATTTTTTAGAACATAAATCTTCGACATAATTATTTTGACCACGCTGATTTACAAATATTTGCACTTCGAATTATAGTTTTTTACCATATAGTGGGCGTTTAAAAATTAATTCATCATTAATTTTTTTCTAAAAGCTTTCATGACAAATTCTAGTAAGTTAAGAATATCTTTATTAGATGTTTTTGAAATAATAAACAATTTTATGTATTCTATTCTAAGAAAAAAGGCAATAAAAATGGTCGAAATAGGTTAATTGGCCGTTTCAAACTTAACGTAGTAAAGCAAGGTTTCTAATATTTACCGACGGAGAATTTTTAATTTTCTATAAATAAAATGTTTGAATTAATAATCAAATACTATTTTTACATGATGTTTTCTGCAGGCAGTTATTACGTTTTTTTATATGAATTCTCTATATTTGCCATAAAATAGTTTTAATTATGTTCTCTATAATGATATATACTCTGATTGAGCACAAAAATTCGAATTTGGTGATTTTAAATAATATGTTTTTCCAAATATTTTATATATGTAAAAGGCATAATTTAGAATAACATAAACTAGAAAAATTCTTATATTTGAAAAAGCTTTATCTATTTAAAAAAAATATTGTTATTTAAATGTAACTGAAATATAAATTATATACATGGCAAAATAGTATAAATAATAATAGCATAACAAAACCATAATTTAACCTTTACCTGTGATATATATCAATAAATTTGATTTTAATTACATTTTATTTGTAATTAAATTGCAAAATCTTCAATTTTTCTATTATGCGATTATTAAAATGAAGAAAATTAGTACAGGTCTATAAAACCATTAGAAATTCAGTAAGATTTTCCTCTTCCTTATACAATATATATTATATCTTATAAAAAATCATTCTATGAAAACTAACAAGAATAAAAAAAATCAAGGCATAGAACTATATTTCAAATAAAAAAACACAAATATATGAGTAATCAGCACAGAAGAGCATATATTTTATAGAAGGAGAGTAAAATTCTAATATATATAAAATGCCTTGTAAGTTCATTAATGTGAATAGAGCACTTTTTCTGTGTTTTAAAAGCAAAAAATATAGCGTTAGGCTGCAATTAATTAAAAATACTACGATAAAATCTATTTGGAATCAATCTAGGCAAATAATGAATTGCGAAAGCTAAATTTTTTTTTTCTAAATAAATATAAAATGAAACTGAAATATATATTGGTTATATATTTAATAACAAATGATGTGTAAGTTTGCGTGTTAGAAACTCAACATGTATATTATTGATATAAGATTGAAATTAATATGGATATACATATTTTAATCATTTTGAGGAGAATAAAATAACACAATCTATATGCAATCACCCAAAGGTTTTAGATTATGATTTTGGCACTCTTTGGTTATTTAAAAGTTACGAGAAAAAATAAATTAAAAAAAACTTAAAATCATAGAAAAACAATAATAAAAAGATTTCATTGCATTTAATATTAAATATAGTTAGTATGTACAATATATCAACCTGAAATAAATGCTTAAAAGGTTTTTTGAAGTGTGTAGCAGTTAGTTTGAAATTGTTTTCTTAAATAGCAAATCAATTCAAAATACATTGATAAATCATCAAAAAGAAATTTTTGCGTTAAATTTTGTGGTTTAATTACTTCATAATCTATAAAACACATAACTATTTTACCTATAATAACTTTTCGGATTTATACAAACATCTTTTTTCTGGCTAATTAAATTAAAGAAAAAACATACACGTTTAATTTATCTGTATTTTAAAACTCTATATTTGACTTTTAATTGATCGTAGTTTAAGAAATTTTAGATATCATATTTAAGATTTCTAATTATACAGATCCCTAATATGTGAAAAAAATGTAAAAATTTAATTCTATATTTCAGAGTATATCTACATTGGCCTGAGAAATAGATTATATACATTCAAGATATGGTGCAATAGTTATAGACACTAATTCTTATATTTCATGTGTTTTTTCTGTCAAAACACTAATTTATTTATGTCACAGACGTAGTTCACCGATCAGTATCTTCATAGCACACTTAAGTGGTTTTTTGACATCTAATCTTAGAATCATTATAAGAAACATTTCTTCTTCTTGTGGAGGATATAATTTTTATTGTTTAGTAAGAACATATGTTTACTGTGTAAAAAAAGTTCAGATCGATCAAATTCTTTTAAAAGAACCTACTAGGAAAAATTGACACTGCATGCAATAAGGATTAGAATAGATATTGTGTTTGTATATAAAAGGGTTGTGTATTTTCATTAAGATTTAAATGCATTAAAGAATATTAGAATATTTAAAATATCAAACATCACCTGTTCATGTTTGATCAATATGTTTATCGGTATAAAACAACATCAGAATCACATAAAAATCACCGGTCACAATCATTAACAACCTTTTAATTTATTTATTTTATATGCTAATCATATAAAATAT
The DNA here is from genome assembly GCF_057557595.1 of Rhyacophila brunnea. NCBI lineage: Eukaryota > Metazoa > Arthropoda > Insecta > Trichoptera > Rhyacophilidae > Rhyacophila > Rhyacophila brunnea. The sequence continues at coordinate 42,049 of NW_028232894.1, read as the reverse complement.
TGTGTTTGAATATACTAAGACATCATGAACTAAAATTTTTATTCTTATAATAACAGTAAAAAATGTGATTACTATCATTTTATTTTTGTAAGCTTAAGCGGAATAAAGATACGAAAATATGCATCATTTATCTTTAGCATATATTTTATGATTAAATCGTTTCTTTAAAAGAATCAAAAAACAATTATGTATAGTAAAAGCACTTCCTATTATCGAATTCATTTATGGGATAAGTTTCTTGTGTTTATGTATTTAATTTACTAGGAGGTAGTTAGAACATGTAGAATTATTCCAGAATTTTAAAATGCATGTTTTGATATTCTGATGTATTCCCAAATAATCTACTTTTTAACGCATAAATAAAATGAGTAGAAGTTTTTTGCATTTAATATTGTCACAATCACATTTAAAATACATCTTTTTGAATATGGTGATTTTTATTGTTACGATTTACTCTAGATTGTAACTATTTAGTATTGTTATAATCTAGCTTTGATAGAGTTTTTCTTGCTAGTACTTTTTTTTTTATTTTGTTTTGCAGAAACTTTGCTAATTTGTTTTTTATGAGATATCCTTATGTTTTCCATGTTCTACCTCTTAGTGAAGACACAAATATAGTATTTTCATTTTATGTTATATATTCTTTAATGTATTAATCTAAACAATATTTTTAAAAAAGAACGTGTAATACACAATTTTCTGTTTACTATGAATGACATTAAATTTTCAATTCAGATTATTCAGTTCGTGGTTGCTATAGTCTTAAATTTGTAAATTTTTTCTTATTATAAAAAATGAATCATTTTTCATGTATATCACATGAATATTAATATTTATTTTTTTCTGCAGATAATTTAGATTTTGATTAATTTCTAGTATAAATCTAGGATGGCATTAAATTAAAAATTTATATTCAAGATTTGATTTCAATTATACCAATTAGTTTGAAGGTGTATTTTCGCAAGAAAAATCAATAGAAGAGAAGTTTATATACGTTGTCTTAGGGCATTAAACACATAATAAAGTAAACTTGGCATACGATAAATAACGATTTAACTCAATGATAGCCTGAAAAAAAATATAATTTTTACCATTAAACAAGTTTGAGCGAAAAATAGAATTTTATTTAATTTTTTTTATTAAAAAATAGAAACAGACCTTTTCAATACATCTTGCATATAGAAAACAACAAATTAAAATATGTATGATATAAGGTGTGCTTGCATTTGCCTTTATTTTTTATCTGATCAACAATAATAAATAAAAAACCTTTATCCCATACCATTTATTTAGATTATAAAAATTTATGACGTTTTTAAGTATACATTTAAAGCAACTATATTTTAATTTAAACAAATATTATTTAAACGTAAAGAATAGAAATAAATGACTAAACACTCCATATTGTGATTATTTTTGCATAAATAAACTATAAAATACTTAATATTTTTTGTTATTAATGCGACTATATAAATTCAAAGTATTTTTATTCCGACCAGAAAAAAGTTCATGACATTTTTATTTTATTCTAAATCTGTTATCATAATATAATAAACCTTCAAACTAATTTGAATATATGACAGATCCAAAAAAATTGATTGTCATTAATAAAAAATATTACCATGAATAATAAGAAAATTATCTAATAAGCAATTTGATAAACCCGAAAAAGGTCTATCCACAGAAGTAAAGTTATCACAGAAAATTTTACAAATCTAATTTGTCATATATTTCTATTTGTCTGTTGAGCGAATTTGTTAGAACATTTCAATGCCGATTATATGCGTTATATAGATCCTTATTTACAAGTTTAACTAGGTGATACATTAGAAGTCCATATTTATGTAGTAAATAATTACTTTCAAGTAAAATCGAAATTATTTGTAATTTTATAGTTTTTACTTTCGTTAATTTGTTATTCAAATACACTTAACACACATTTACGGCTTAATTAATTTTTTTTAAATACAGAATCAATAATCTACTGCAATCAATAATTTTTGCTGTTTTTTATTTATGTTTATTTAGAAATGCTATGCAATAAATATTTTTTTTTCCATTAGAACTAATAAAATTTATGTGCAACACTACACTATATACTAGATTAGACACAATATCAGTTATTTCATCGACAAAAGATGGCATTTTTATACTAAGCATTAATTTTCAACGTTTAAAATATTTTAATGTTAGATTAAGGAGCGCAAAAAGGCATGTTTATGTGCTAAAAGTATGAACGTAATAGAAGAAGATAAATAAAACCTTTAAAAGCAATCTAAAGTTTTGCAAAAGCAAAGATAAAAGTTAAAAATAAAATTTAGTTCTTAAATAAATATGCAAAACTTGCATTAATACGCATATGAAAATATATTAATTCTTCTTCTTTGATAAGTTTTATTTTTGACGATAAGAAATTATTTCTAGATTTTTCCACTGCAAATTTTAAACTTCATTTTTTAGCCGATAATCATAAAAAGATAAAATCTATTGTAAACAATACAATTTTTTTTGTCTTCCAGATTAGCAAAAACATGTCAATTTATGGTCTACAATGTTTCTATAGTCACTATCACCGCAAAAAACCCTATAATAACATTCGAGACTTCTATTGTTTTCTCTTGTTATCAGTAATTTATGAAAATTTAAGCTCTACATAAAAGTGTGTCTATATAGACGAAATGATGTTTACACTGCAAAAATGATAATGAAAATGGCAAAAGTTAGTGTTTTCTGCCACATAAGTGGTATTGTCGTAAAAATTTTAAATTTGAAGGCATATAAAAAAACAATAGAAAATGAAGATTTGGTTAAAAAACTTTGTACTTGACGCGTAAATAGAGTTTGATAAGACATTTGTTATCTCATGAAATTTTTACACTTAGATTTTTATAAAAAAATAATAAATGTAAATATGTAATTAAAAAAATTTCAAGATCCAATAGAATCAGCATTCTAGTTAAAACTGCAGTTGATGGATACAATCATCACTAGTTAGCAGCCAAAAATTGTAAATTCGATGGCTAAATAATATCATAGAAAACCACATGTTCATTTGGCTATATTCATAGAAAAAATTTCATATATAAGCTTGAATTTTTTATATGTTGTTAAAATATTGCACTTGCATACTGATCATTAAAGATTAGGCAAGTACTATTGCTATAACTATATATAGAAAAAAAATTTTACAAAGAGTTTTCGCTACGATTAACTATGTATTATTACATCAGTAAAAAATAAAATAATTTTATACGTATGTATTATCTATTATTTTGTTCATGCGAACTTTTATTTTATGCCTAAAATACAATTGATAATGCTATATTAGGTCTAAAATTCTTATCTTGCACAAAACTGTTGAAATTTATGGTATGTGATGATATTAGTTCTAAAAAAAACATACAATATTCGGTACGCATTTAAAAAGATATAAATATAAATTATCATATTAATAATAAAATAAAATTTAAATATAGATAATCGGTATTTTTTGCATAGCAATATGCTCTGTTGACTAAATTTTTATAAATATGATCGCTCTATTCAAACTAATGTTATTACAATATAGTATCTACAAGAATATAAATAAGAACAAAATAAATTGTTTATATTAATAGTTAAAAGATTATGACTCCTTGACGAAAAGCAATCATCAAGGAAAAAAGAGTCAATAGCTCATATTTGTTCTTAAAAATACTGGACAGCAAAAAAAGATCTATAAAAACGATTTAATAGATTAAAAAAATAATCAGAAATGTGTTTTTGCATTCCCACACAAAAAAGTCCAATATAAGCTATAGATATAGCCGTTTAAGTATATTATTTACACTATCGTTATAAAAAACATATAAAGTATAAGAAATTATAAACTATTCTATTTGTAGCATTTAGCTAGACTCAAGGATATTCAGTATTTAATGGATGATATCCGTAAATATTATTATAAAAATTATATTTAGATACATAAAATCCAATATTCATAGATTTAAACATTCGTTCTTTAGATTATATTCTTGTGTCAAAAATAATTGATATATATAACATCGAAAAAAAAATTTTTATTTCGAAATTTGCGCTGCGCATAATATTCCAAGAATTTTTTTTCATTTTTTTAACAAATGTCAGAATTTCATTTTTCATCCGATATATTAAGTAGCCGTGTCGTACTTAAAAATTTTCAGCATGATTTGGTTATATAAAACATAAAATTAAATATAATAGACTAATACATCTGTTCAAAAAAACTTGCCTAATTACATTTAATACATTTAAAGTCGTAATACCATCTTTTTATCTCAAATGAATTTTATGCTTTGATATTTTTCAAGCAAAAAAGTACAATTTAAATAATTTGTAACACCAAGAATAAAAACCATAAAATGTTGCAAACTTAAAATGCAAAATGAATAAGATTTTTCTTCAAGTGAACTCGATAGTTAAATCTTTTTATAGTATATAAAAGCAACAAAAAATACATTAATATATTATTTTGCATCTCTGAAGACTTAATTCATTTAGACCTTTTCAGTCACAATGTTTATGGTCATATGTAAAATGCAATAAAATAATTTTTTTTTTATTTGCAAGTAAATTTTAGAGAACAGTTAATAGTTATAAAATATGCCTTTTATTGCAATTTGAAGTATTGTTACGTATAATATAATGTAATACATTATATCTTAGTTATAGTTTTTCACTAATAAAATAAACTTCTGCATTATAATTAAAATATAATTATCAATAACGAAAGCGATCAATATATATTTATTATGTATAAATAGTTCAAATGAAAATCTACACATAGATTCTAATGGTAAAACTTTGAGTTGTCTTTTTTTTCATAAAAAAAATCATTGATAAGTTTCGAATTTTATATGTTCTTTCTACGTTTTTTCTATTATACTATAGTAAATTTCGTATCAAGTCAAATATCTTCCTAAGAGAGCACAAATTCATTTCCCTCGAAGAAAAATATAAATAAAATAGCAATATGTATAAATAATAAGTAATTAATAAGCGATAAATGTAGTTTTATATATAAAAAAAGACGGCTATAATGATGTAGGTGTGCCGATGTAACAAAAAATATAAATCGATCGTTAAATGAGCGTGAAATTGCGAAAAACAGAGTATCTAAAATTATTAAAATATATATGTAATATAAAAAGTTTCTTTCTAGACTTGTTTGGTATACCATTAATAAATTAATTTAGTCTTCATTATGTAAGTATGTATTCAACTCTTTATTTCCGTAATTCGACTTTTAGATAGAATTAACACAAACAAAATCAATTATATGTAATTTTTATATCTTCAATGAACAAACATTATAAAAATATATTGTAAGAGTGGAATTAAGTGAAGTTGTCTTGTTATTGCAAAAAAAATGAACTTTCATAATGTCAATTACCCGTAAAAAGTAACAATATTTATGTTTTTTTTAGGCCAAAGTAATATTACTAGTATTTGCTCTAACTGTAAACGACAAGATTTGCATATTTTATTTTCGAAAAGAACTGCGGTCACCATTGTGCTTATATATCTTTGCTAGCAATTGTAGGATTAAATATTTTTACAAATCAGTTCAAACCTTGTGAATGAGGTAAAACCTTGAACTTATAGGTCTCGAAAGAAGGAGGGTTGTTGAAGAAGACTATGGAGAGGAGAAAATAGCCGAATGTAAAAATAAATATTTTGTACAGAGAATCAAGCAAGCTGTGCCTGAGAACAAAAACTAGAATATCGCCTATACATATGGCCCTCATATACAAATCAAGTTTACAAATAAGCCAAGGGACAATAATACTTTTTTTATTTGATTTTATATAGACACTACACGCTAAAATGTTAATACAATTTAATGAACAAAAAAAGGATTATACATCAGTACTTGCATCATTTTGGAGAAACTATGTTCTCTATAGAAATAAAAAAGGTACTCAAGTTATTAAGAGATAAAACAATAAACTTTTTGTTCGTATTTAAAAGATGTCGAATATTTTGTATACATATTTAATTATATAAATTTTGTTTTATATATATTAAAAAAATAAATAGTTAATCTTTCTTAGTATATTTATAGTGTTTTTTTTATTCATATTTTTACATTTGTATAACTAATATTTTTTATATAAAAAAGAGGGGCATAACAAAAAAATCAGAAGCAGAGCACTACAAAGATAAAACATGCATAACTGCGGCGGTAACCGAGAAAAAAGATGTGTTGGCAATGGAAAATGCACAAACCTCCTTAAAAACATCAACAAGACATCTGACGCTATAGTCGATTTTAAATTCAACAGAATCTTTGTCGGATGAATGGATTCAAGATGCCTATGTGGCAATCCTGTTACGCTTCCATTGTATGCCACGCTTCGAATGGGATAAACTCCGAAAATATTACAGCGAAAAAATTGAATGTAATTTGTCTCAACCGGAACTCAAAAGACGAGCGATAAGAATATTAATAAACCAAAATGGAAAGAAGTCGGTTGTCACACAATTTGATGCCGAAAACGTCAAAAACGCAAAAGAGCAAAATGAAGAGATCCATCCCATTTTGGAATTGAAGAGTATAGAAGAGTAGACTCATGTAGAAGGGAATTCAATGAAATATACGAAAGCTTAAAAAAGGCAAATATCGTTGAATTTGAAAGGACAAGGAAAATCCCATACTACAAAAATGACACTAGTACTCTCCAAACTATTAATATGATAATAGGGACAATTACATCCACCCAGAATCTCAAGAATATGTCCGATGTTGCAGTGTTGCTACAAACCGCACAACAGACTTACAAACGCCTTACAACACGACCGAAAAAAGACAACAAATATATTTCAGAAAAAATTAAAAAAATTGAGCATTTAGAAAGAATAAGAGATGGACTAGAATTATATAAAAATAAACGCAGTGAAGTAAAAGAAGAGGAAGTAAAAAAATTAAGAAAAATAATGCGGTCAAGAAACATAATCCTAGACATAGATGATCATCTTAAAACTGTTTTAAATATCTATACAGAAAATATTAGAATATTGCAGAAAAAAATGGAGCAGTACAAAAAAAGATGTGACTTCACCAGAGAAAATAACTGCTTTGAGCTTAATAGAAGACTTTTTTTACAGAGGATTGACACAAAACAAAAATTATGCAATCGAATCTTCAGATGAACAAATCAAAAAATTTTGGATAAAAATGTGGAAAAGGAACGGAAAATCACAACAAAAAAAAATTAAAACGATTACCTATGCCCATTTCTACCGGTCCAAAAACAGGAAAAAATTTGCTTCATAAAGAAATTGAATTTGAATATATAAAAAAATCACTGCCAAACTGGAAAGCTGCTGGACCAAATGGAATCTTTAATTTCTTCATTAAAAAAATGATGAGTCTTCATAAATATATATATCAGATCATATCAGATGAATGTTTAGACAAAAAAAACCAGGAAGAATGGTTTATAGCAGCGCTACATACCTTAAACCAAAAGAAGATGTCAAGATAGGAAATGAATTTAGACCAATAACATGTATGTCTAATTTATATAAATTAACGACAAAAGCGGTCTCAAAAATAATTCAATACGAAGTAGAGACAAGAGAATAAACTAAAAGAAATCAGTTATAGACTATAAGGCGCGTTCAAGGAGCAAAAGAAAAAGCTCTTAATAATATTGCGATAAATAAAGAGCATGGAAATAATTTAGATACAACGTGGATTGATGTAAAAAAAGCGTTTGACTCACTAGAACATAACTACCTACATGCATGTATTGAAAATTTATATCTATCAGGATGGATAACATCTTTCATAAGAAAGATTACAAGTAAATGAAGTATATAATTAAGATTAAATGGAGAAGAAATCATGAATAGTAGAATAAATATGGGAATACTACAGGACGACAGTCTGTCACCTTTTTTATTCGTTCTATGTATTGACCCCTTAAGCAGAAAATTAAATGAACGCTTTTTAGGGGTAAGTGTACTAAACGATGTAAACTCATATACAAAAATCACCTACTCTTCATAGATGACCTCAAATATATATCAAAAACTCCTGAAACACTTAAACTCATGACTGACGAAACACTAACCTTCTTTAATGCAGTAGGCCTTGAAATAAACAAAAACAAATCAGCCACTAACCATGAAATATGTGCAGATGTAGCAACAATAATAGAAGGCCAGGCAGCCTACAAATATCTTGGGGTAATTGAGAATAGCAAATCATAGCTAAAGCAAGAAACTACAGATATAATTGCAGAACAAATATTAAATCGAATGCGAAATTTATGTAAGACTAAACTAAATGCCGGGAATGCATTTAAAGCCATAAATGAACATGCAACGTCACTAATAAATTACCACATAGGCGTATTAAAATTAGAACCAGAAGAATACAGAAAAATTGATGATAAGATAAGAGCATTTTATAACGAATTTTCCATTCACCTCCAGCCTATTAATAAACAAAGATTATATAAAAAAAAATGAAATAGGACGTGGGCTATGTAATATCGAATTTGCTGCTAAGAATATGATCTATCAGCTAAAAATTCAGCTAGAAAACAGTAAAAACAGCTCACCGAGGAGGGCCGCGATTCTAAAAGTAGAAAAAGATAGCAAGACACATCTCTCACTAATTGAAGAATAACTTAAAAATAAATATCATGCTAATATCACCGACTCCAAAACACTATAGAAAAAGCAGCAGGAAAGTCTATTATGTATAATAAAAGAAAAACCATTACACCAAAAACTTTTTGAAGCTAAGAATAATGATATGGTTGATGTTGTTGGATCATCAAGATGGATAAAAGATGGCAACATTAAACCATATGAAGAAGAAAAATTCTGTTTTATTCAAGACAGAAATGTGTTTTTTGGTGAGAGAATAAAATGACCACACTGTAATGAAGCTATGAAAACAATTGATCACCTTGCAACAAGATGCAGGAAAATGGTAGGGCATGAGTACAGGCAAAGACAAAATGAAATCGTAAGATGTTTTCATTTCCTACTATCAAGACATTACAACTTCAATAAAACCAAAAAGATCAGAACTCATTCAGTACAAGAGATCAGCGAAAACGAAGATCAGAAATAAAATCTGATACTCGAATTAAAACGGATATTTTAATAAAAAAAAATAGACCTGATATTTTTCTATACGATAAAAAAATAAATATGATTACGCTGATCGAAAAAGGTATAACGAGCCTTGATAACTTGACTGAAGTCGAGAATAAAAAATATAGGAAATATGACATCTTGGCAAATGAACTTGGTTTAATTTGCAAATGCACAACAAGAATAATACCATATGTGATGACTTGGGATGCGGTGGTCACAAAATATCATAAAAAATATGTTAAGGAGTTAAAATCACCGGACGAAGTAGAAGCATACATGCATGCTCTCACACTCCGCAAGACACTTGATTCAACCTCATTTCTAGGAAGAAGAGCAGTTGAAGAAGATAGATCAGAGGAGGGCGTCAAAAGATGCTTTAAGGAGTTGTGCAATATTACCAACACGCTGAACACGTCTAAATAGAAAAAATACGATTCATAAAACTAAACCATTGCATAAATAAGATTTTTTCATTCCTAAAAAAATAGAATAGCTAATAAATAGGACGTAGCGTTGGATGCGATTTTTTATAACTTTATAAGGTTGAGAAGAAGAAAAACCTACGTGACTACATATGATAAGCATATATAAATTCAATACAGCTTAGACTTGTATTAGACATTAAAAAATACCCCAAGCCAAGAAACACTGACACTGTAATGGCAGCATAAATTATGGAGATGGAACCCAAATGGCGTTAGAAGATTTTATAGATAAATACGAAACATGACTATAAAACAATGCAGATTACCTAGATCAACACATAGAATTGCAATCTAGAACAATAATGAATACAAAAAAAAACATCAAAAGGCAATGGTAATAAGATTTCATGATACTACGTGCTTGAATACTTGATCATTTATGTTGTTTGTTATATTAAGATAATGGATCAAAGTAAGTTTTGTGTGTAATAAATAGTATGTGTAACGTTGATTCAATAGATAAATCGTTAAAGCTGTCAATTCATTCACTTGGATGCATTTTTAAGTTAAGAACTAAAATTGCAATTTTAAACATATATACTTCGCAAAAAAAATATCATAAATAAGTGTGTCAAAATATGTAAAGAAATATAGTACGTTCTAAGCGAGCTGCACAGGGAGTGCTTACATATGACCTAAATGCGTACTTTGAATAAATTTTGCAAAGGCACGTAAATAGTGATGAAAAAGAAACAAAAAAGCCAGTCTTATCTGTAAATGAGATAAAGAAAAATAAGATAAATAAATTTATTCATACAGCCTTGATTAACTGTTATTTTAAATACTTAAGAAGGGATTATAAAAAATTTAGAGAAAATTCAAATATATGGAATATAATCTTTTCAATTGTAATCTTTTCAATCGACTGTTGTTTCCTGTGTCCATACATCAACCATAAATACATTTCTTCTCATAAATGTCTTATTAACTTATAAGCGCGTCTTTCTCTTATTAAAAAGGGGCAAACAATGAAAATAAATATATGTTTTAGTAATCAAGTTCATGATAAATATAAAAAAAAAATTGCTATGACTATTCATATGCACAGAGCTTAAATAAGAAATCTTAGGTGACAATTCTATGTACAAATATCGACTTATAATTGTCACAAACAGGAATACAAGATCAACAAAAAAAATACAAATTAAGCACAAAAAAAAATGTTTTAGATTATATATCAAAGAAAATGGCAATTTATAGAACTTTTATTCGACAATAGATAATCAATACCACTGTATATATGAGGCGAGCATGATATTAACACAAAGAATCACACAAATATAGTTAAATTAATTATTGTTTACGGCAGCATAAAGGACAGGGGGATCAAAAGAAAGTATCATAGCAAGAGAAAATTATCGATGTAAAGCATATTGTCAAACAAATGGTGTTCAGATCATGTTTAACTCTTAAACCAAGATTCCACCAATGGTTTTGCACTACTTTAAGGCTTAAAAAAAGGATATAATCACTTGAAAAAAAATATTAGCGAACAAAATAAATACAAGAAAATTAAAAAAAATATTAGATTCATATTCTATTTTCTCTACTCACATTTATTCAAAATGGTGATTATGGAGCTCTGATGGCAAAAACTGATACTTTTATAAGCTGACTCAACGAGTACTTAGCTAAGCTGTTTAGTTTAATCATATGCGAAGAGCCCAAAACCGGAACCCGGTACATTTAATAGAATAATATAAAAACTGTATATTGTGTGTTTGAATATTGTGTTTTCTTATTTTGCATATTATATTGTGTCTTATTATAAAAATTTATTTATTCGTAACATCTAGAAATATAATATATTTTTTAAGTTTTGCTTGTCTATTTCAAACAAAAGAACCTTTTATTTGGGTAAAAAAATAATTCGAAAAAAAGAAGATCTTGTCTTAGCTAACATAGTGAAGACGTTTCTGAAGAATGTTGCGTTATATTTAAAAGTCATAAAAGAAAATATTATCATCTAGGAACGCTTACCATACGATTTAATTAAAGAGCCAATTAAGATCGAAACTATATAAAAGAGATCCACCATATAACCTTATAATATAGAAAAGAAAGTATAAGATGGTTGTAAACAATGATCAAGAAAAATGCATGCAGAACAATTTATAAAATAAGTCTGACATGATACAATTCTTGAATTAGAACTATGTTTTTATTCCCTCTAACTACATATGCTTAAAATTATTCCCTAGATGCGATTCTAGTGAATATAACTAGGCATAATCTCTCGGACTGTACTTTCATAAACATAAATAAAGTTTAGATTTAATAAGTCCAGGAAAAATAACACAAACTGCAATAAAAGCATCTAATTTCAATAAACAAAAATCCTAATATAAGAGATTTTAAACTAACCAGAAATTACTAGAAGTCCGTTTCCAGTAAGACTTTAAACAGCAAATTTCATGCTTAACCACTATGAAAAAAACATATCACTATAATATTAGGCCTTATCTGGAAATTTTAAGTGTCGAAATGATACACTCGAAACGAATTTAGTATATAATATGATCCTAATCAGCCCCCATGCTAACTTAAAATATAACATTATATACAAAAAAGAAAATATTATAATTTAGGCATATTTTGTTACAATCATGCTATTTTTTCATGCAAAAAGCATTCGCATAAAATTATTTGTCACAAGGCACGCATACTGGCTAAAACAATTGTCATTCCAGATATAAAATCCAGTGTCTCAAGCTATTCATATAAGGCTTTTTGTGTGAAAATGATAGATAAAAATGTTTTTGAAAATGTTAATCGAAGACTTTATTTCAAAAAAAATTTATTTCTTATTTGATCGAAGTTTCACATTATGCATAGATTTTTCAACATATTTTATATAAAAACACATCGATTCCAAGCAAGAGCGTTACAAGTTTTTAGCCACATTCAGCCTTAATTGCGATATCAGAGGGTGATGTGCCTAAAGCATGTTGTAAACAGTAAAAATCTCTATGCGTAGAATGAAACGAACAATTTTATTTTAACTCGCATGGATTTTATTAAATTATGTGTGTTTTAATAAAATAACGCTACGAATCAACAAAAAAATATGTAAATATACATAAAAAAATAATTATTAAACCATGAACTAGGCTATAATCTCAACGAATTTATGCTTCATTAGACATCAAAAATAATACCATATATTTATATAACATGAAGAAGATTGAAGTATTGAAATATATATATGAAAATAAGAAAAAAAATAACCAGTTAGAACTTAAAAGCTTATAAAATTTTGTTTTTAAAAATTTGAGAATAAAAGCATACAAAAACATATATAATAGTTATACAGGCTGTAAATTATTATAAACAAATTTCTAGTTACAAAGTATAATTAGGTTAACAAGTTGCATTAAAATAGCACAATGGATTTAGAACACTAAATAAAGAAGAACTTGCAGCATATTGTTGTCACAATGAAAATATAACAAAATAAATCCTAGAAAACAATAAACTCAAACAAGACGAATTTCAAACATAAATTTACTTTCTGCTCTATATTATGTAATACAATAATTAGCAGACGAAAGAATGTAAGTAGACATAGAAGGACTAAATATAACATGATATAAAATATTTCGAACTTCATTCATGTGAATTAAAAAACGAAATTTTGGTACGATCTCATGTTATATTCGTAAATATTATATTTCAGCGTTCCGAATTTGATGACGTGTATTTTACAAGATCTAATTGGGCCTCTTAATCAATAATTTTTAGTCTTTAATTCTTCGATTTTTTGCTGCGTGGGACTTGCAACATTTTTTTACTATTCAATATGTTCGAATTAATAATTAAATTTATAAAGATGTTTAGACGATTTAATGTAAATCAAGAACTTGTGTAAAATTACGATATCTAATTTTTGCATGGTTTATAGCAGCTTGAAATATATTAAGATTTTTTAAATAGCGACCATAAATGTTTTATATCTATGAGTTAAATGTGGTGTCTTTATATTTATTAATTATTCTTTGCACATGGAAACATGAATTTTTTTATAATGTTAAATCAATAAATAGTTCTTTTATTATGTAATTTAAAATAACTGTTCAACGATTCATTTATTTGTAGTTTAGTGAGTTTCGCTGAATTATCTTTTTCTTATTCTAGTCTAGTGAAATGATCAAACAAGTTGATATTCTCCTTTTTGGAAAAAAGATATATTTAGTGATATTACGGTTTTTTAAAATTAAAGATTAATTCTGTTTAGTATAAATTTTTTTATTTATTGAAGCTATAATACATAAATTATGCATTAGCAAGTATTTTTTAAACATCATAGTAGGATTTTTATCCAAGATTTATGATTGGTTATCACTATTGTTTACTTTCTTGCAACTAAGATATTTTGATTTAATTTTCTGACTTTCTAATTTTACTAATTAAAAATAATATTATCAAGTGAAATTTACACAAGTGAGACGGAAATTTCAATTCATCAATTTATTCTTATTGCGCATTATATTTATAATACATTTTTAAAATTTACCCCACGAAAAATGATTTTAGTTCTAGTATCGAGAATTTCATATTTGTTTAAATTTACTACTTTATTCAACATTAGCACTTGTTCTAACGTTTCAAAAAGACTAGCGAAGAGAGGAAACCATGGTGTGTATAAACAGCCTATGAAAATATTCAAAAATAGCATAGAAGAAAGTGAAATTGCGAAAGAACATCAAGTGAGTATACACAATATAAACAATCATTCGCCTCCAGTTTTTTTAGATACGGAAAATGAGGAAACGATAATGATTCAAACATATTCAGAAAAACATAATTCGCAAAAATTGACGGTAACTAATGATGATGGTTTAAAAAACGACTGTCTAAAACAAGGAGAAGGGTATATGTCCATAGATTGCTCGACAAGTGATGAACATGAAACGCATTATCTGCAAGATTCGGGTAAACAAAAGTCTTTGAATGGTAAAAGTGCAACAAGGTATCATGTAAAAGACATGTCAATAGGCCAGCAGTCTAGAACACGGAATCCGACTATATCGAAAAATAATGAGAGTATAAAAAAATCAAGAAGATTTAAGGATCTAGATTCTAATATAAAAATTGTTCGACTCACACGTAAAATCAATAATGACAATCTTTGCCGCTATTATGAATTCGTTGGAATTACATATATTAATTCTAAAATATCTAGCTTTCCAGAAAAATTAAAATCCCAGTGTCAAATCAAATTTACAAATAGTAATGAACAACCAGATGCACATTATAAAATTACCAATGTTAATGGTGATAGAGATGCGCGAATTGATTTTTCTATTGGACATGAATATAAGATTACCAGCATCGGTAATCCTAATATGCATCAAGATATGAGTTTATTGTTTGACAGTTCAAATGGTAGTGTCGATACGAACTCAAAAATAAGCGCGATAAAAAGTATTGATAACGCAAATGAAAAGACTGAAAACAACGTTAGAAATGCAACTTCGGTCTTAAACGATAAAACATCAGAGTTTTATGCAGAACCTACAAAGGAATTCGTTTTTTTTCTAACTAATTTTTTTTTTGAATCCAGAATCGCTCAGACAGTTGATGATTTAAGGAGCTTAACAGTTAAAGATTACCTTGCTGGCTACAAATTCAAAAAAGAATACGAATTTCTTTGTTTGTTTTTCCCAGAATTCATGGTCTTAATTCCTAAGTTTATAAACGAGTTTATTTCAGGAAACTTAGTAACTAAATGGTGTATTTATATTAAAAAACAGGGTATATATGCTTCAGCAGAGACTTTAAAGGTTGAGATAAACGAACTTAAGAAAAAATTTTTTGATTTTAAATGTGTGTACCAAAACTGCTTTTCTGGTATAGAGAAGCAAGAAAATGCATATTGTACCAATTTTATTCAAATTTTACACATTAAAAGTAAAGTTTCGAGGCAACATGTTCTTGAAATTCTTGATTTTTTCTTGATTTTTGCTAAAAAATTTATGCCAGAAAAAAACTCAGAATTATATGAAAAATCTATCAACTACATAAAATCAATAAAAAGACTACGTGGTGGATATAAGTTCAATAGAATTATCCATATTAACTTGTTTATTGCATTCATGATAGATGAAGATCAATTACAAAAAAGAAATAATGGATATGCAAACCCGAAAAATCGTTTATTTCATAAGAAAAATATTATTATAAAATTAATTCCAAAATTATGTGATTTTTTTGAAAATATAAAATTTTTTACTGACAACAATCTAGACAAATATAATTTTTTTGGACTTAAAAATATTAATTTACGCAGATGTGGTAATGGTATGTTAGAAATTTACTGCAAAAACAAAAGATATGTTATGAAGTTATATTTGTCGGTTTTTTTCTTTTCTATCAATGAAATTGTGCTTCTTGCTTTACTGGAAAAAACTGCTAGTAATTAAAAATGTTACATGTCTAACTCTGGAAAAAATATTGTTGCAGTCTTTTAGATTTTTTAATTCGACAAAATTATTTGAAATTGTTTTTTTTACACAAAATAAATTCTCGCTTAGAGTATATATAGTTTTAAATATACAGCTATAATTAACGTACTGATGCAACATGGCATAAACTTTTAAAACACAAAATATAAAAAATAAAATCATGCCATTTCCTGCATATAAAATATAGCCAATTAAAGAATAGTTAGTAAAAAAAAAATCTATTGAAATAGAAGTTTACGAATTACTTTTTTTTATATCAAAATATTTAAAATTATGCAATTATTATTACATATATAACAGTAAAATCAAAGGTATATTAAATTAGATGTAAAAAACATGCAAAATTTTTATACTATAAAATACAGATAAGTAAACGAATGAAATGTTATTTATGATCCTCTATGTAAAGTAAAATCACATATGACCGCGAGCGTTGATAAAAAAGTTTTTAGAATAGGAGCATGTAGTATTCAATCCATTTGGACTATCACAAAATTCCGTATTTTTTTTTCTGATCAAATAAACATAATATGATCTGTCTGTGATCTAATCATTCTAAATATATAGTAATATAAAAAAAGAATTGTTTATATTGATAAATGCGAACAACAAGTAAGAATTAAAATAGAAAAACTGATTTTTTATGTAAAGAAAAATAAATTTGAAAAGTAAGTGAAAGGTATATAAAATATATTATATTGTAACAAAAAGGCTTTATTTCTTATAAACGATTTCAATTATATTTTTTTTATCATATACGTAATTGCATACAAAATTATTATGATATAGAATACTTGATTTTTATTTAAGGGCTATATTTATAGTCGTAATTTTAGTTTTTGTTCTCAGGCACAGCTTGCTTGATTCTCTGTACACACAGCGTATTTATACTTTCGGCTATCTTCTCCTCTCCAAAGTCTTCTTCAATACCCCTCCTTCTTTCGAGACCTATTAATTCAAGGGTTTTTCTCAATCCCAATGTTTGAATATATGCCTCAACCTGGTTGGTGACATCTAGTTCCTTCAGGTACCTTCTATGATATCGTGTCACCACGCCGTCCCATGTTATAACATATGGAATAATTTTTGTCTTGCATTTGTATATTAATGAAAGTTCAGATGCTAGCAGGTCATATTTTCTTAATTTTTCGTTTTCAACTATGTTTATGTTGTCAATACTTGTCACGCCAATTTCTATCAGAGTGATGCAGTTCTTCTTTTTGTCATATACAAAAATATCAGGTCTGTCATTCGATAGCTTGATATCTGTTTTAATTCTTGTATCTACTTTGATCTCTGCGAATTCGTTTTCTATTATTTCCTGTACAGAGTGTCTGCGGATTTTCTTGGTTTTTTTGAAATTGTATTTTCTTGCCAACATAAAGTGAAGACATCTTACAATCGCGTTGTGTCTTCTTGTATAGTCATGACCAAGCATTTTTTTACATCTGCTTGCTAAGTGGTCGACAGTTTTTATTGAGTCGTTACAGTGCGGGCACCTTGATCTTTCTCCGTCGAATACGTTCCTATCCTGAATAAAGCAAAATCTCGCCTCTTCTACCGGTCTGATATTTCCATATTGTAGCCACTTTGAGGATCCTAATATTTCTAGCGTTGTATTTTTATGAGCATCGAAGAGTTTTTGATGTAGTGTTTTTTGTTTTATTTTACACAATAAACTCTCTTTTTGTTTAAATTCGAGCGTAGAAAGATCTATGTCAACAAGTCCATATTTTGTTCTGAGGAATTCATTTATTACGGATAAGTGGGTTGCATTTTCATTTTCAAATTTCAATATCGCGGCTTTTCTGGGTGATTGTCCTTTTTCTTGGTTTAGAGTTTTATATAGTTGGTAAAGTATTCTTTCGGATTTAAACTCAATATTTTCCAATCCACGCCCTAGTTCATTTCTTTTAAGATATAATCTTTCTTTATTGGATGGTTGTAAGTGTATCCCATTTTCTATTAGTATTCGCCGAATTTCATCATCTAGCTTTCTAAAATCTTCCGGTTCTAGCTTTAATAAACCCACATAGTAGTTTATCAGTGAAATCGCATATTCATTTATCGCCTTTATTATGTTTTTACCATTTAGTTTTGTTTTGCATATGCTTTGAACTCTTCCTAGCATTTCTTTTCTAATTTTTTCCATCGTTTCGGGTTTAGTTCTTGATTTCGAATCTTCCAGTATGCCGAGATATTTATATCCCTCTTTTCCTTCTATTACTGTGGCAATATCTTTGCAATTTATATTGTTAGTGGCTGATTTGGTAATGTTAATTTCCATTCCGATACATCCGAAGAATTTTGTTGCTTCATTGGACATTAGCTTTAAGTTACTTTCTTCTTTCGACAAAATCTTTAAATCATCAATGAAAAGGAAGTGATTGGTTGTAAATGCCTTCTTATCGAGGTTAATGGATATTAATGGAAACTTTTCATTTAATCGGCGGCTTAGCGGATCCATACAAAGAACAAACAGTAATGGAGATAGACTATCTCCCTGTATAATCCCCTTTTCAATTTTTTTCTTTAAGATTTCTTCATTGTTTAATCTTAGAGATAACATCCAGTTTTTTGTTAACACAGATATAAAGTCAATCATCCATTCTTGTATGTTAAGATTTTTTAAGCAGGACAGAAGATACTCGTGGTCGATTGAGTCGAATGCTTTTTTTATGTCGAACCATGTTACGTGTAATTCATTATTATGTTGACTGTTAATTGCAACGTTTATCATGGCTTGTTCTTTAGCTCCCTGTACTTTTCTGACTGTACCAAGTTGGTTTCCGATAGTAGGTTTCGGGATTCGACGTCTTTCTGTAGTATCATTGTGACAGCTTTGGTTGTAAATTTATATAAGTTTGACATACATGTTATAGGTCTGAATTCCGATCCATTTAAAACTTCTTGTTTGGGTATGAGGTATGTGATCCCAGAGTAGAACCAGCTTTTTACCTCTTTGTTCTCAAGGCATATTGATTTTACTGTTTCATATAATATTGGATGTAATTTTGTGATTTTTTTGATGAAGAAGTTGTATATACCATCGCATCCAGCAGCTTTCCAGTTAGGCAGGTAGTTGATGATTTCGAAAAATTCTGTTTCAGAGATAAAAACCATTTGTGGTGTGTTTTCCAGCGCGTTTTTGCGCAGGTAAGTATCGAAGTATAAAATTTCCGTATTTTTAGTCCACATATTTGACCAGAAATTCACAATATTTTCTTTATCTGCCTTAATTTCAGATTTTACCGTATCTGTCAATGTTCTATAAAATTGTCTTCTGTTGACTTCGAACTGGGTGTTTGTTTTTGTAAATTCTTTTCTTTTTTCATATTGCTCTATCTGTTTATTTATTATCCTTATTTTTTCGTTATTGTTAGTAATTACTTCAAGGACATCATTTTTTTTTGTCGAGTATCCTGTTATGTTGTCTCATGATTTTTCTTAGAAATTTTGTCTCACTTTCTGGGAGTTTTACTGTGTTTCTTACGTAGGATTTGAGGATTGTGTTAATTTGATCATATCTTTTCATTTTCTCCTCCTTTATTTGTACGTAGTTTAATCCTTCCTGGACAGATTTTGATGTTAGCTCTTCGTAACTCTTTTGGACAGCTTGCAAGATCTTTGCTATATCGCACATGTTTTGAGGGCGGTGGTTAGTGATATGCGCATGAACCGCTAAATTTAGACCTTCAATTATATCGCTTTTAACTTTAGTATATGGTATTTTTCTTGTTCTAGGGATTTTTGTGATGTCCATACTTTCTAAGTCCGTCAGTACTCTGAGAAATGTTTTTTTGCATCTGTCGTGGTTAATGCAATGGTTAAGCGTTTTATAGTCTTCCTCTTGATCGCTTTGTTTTCTTCTTTTCGTTTCTATTTCTTTGAACTTCCGGACTTGTCTTCTTTTCCCATCATTATCTTTTAGAACGTTTGATGATTTAGCTTTAATTTCAGTCATGCTCATATCACTGTTGAAAATATCATTGTGACTCTTTAGGAACTCTTGCCAGCCAGATCTCGGCATTTTTCCGAATCGTTTTAGGATCGAGGTATAAGCCTCTTGAATCCAGTTCTCTTTCTCGGCGGGTGTATTCTTGCAGATGGCTATGAGAGTAAGAAGAGCCGTGGTATGAATACGTGTGGTCGTGTGAGTTTCAGGCAAGTTGTCGGTTGAGATTATCGTTACAGGATCGGTTTTTGAATGTTCATCTTTGTAGTTCTCCTCTCCTGTTTTTTCTTTATCCCCCATATGATATAGAATAATATATGTTTTTTTTTATTTAAACTGTTTAAATCGGTTTTTCAATATTTTTAAGTGGTTTTTTTAAAGCTTTTCGTCTTATTTAACTCTTTTCGAATTTCTATTTTTATTTTCAAAATAATATCAGAAATAAATTATATTATCTGAATATTAAATTTATATATGTTGGAAGGTGCCAATTATTATGGATATAAAAAAATGCATAATAAAATTAAGAATATATTATTTTTGAATTTATCGTATAAAAAGAACAAAAAAGTACGTAAATACAGCAATTTATTTTTTACATAATATTCGTAAAGATCCGATTTTAGTCGATAATAAGATTATGTTATAATTATATTAAAATAATTTTCAATAAAAAATCATTTTATATCCATATGAAATAAATAAAAAAGAAAATCTAGTTGATTGTTGTTTATAATGGCTCATATCCATAATGATTTTCTTTATTTATCATAGTTATGCTATTTACTATATTTGATTTATATATTAGATTGTATAAAAATTATAATTTCACAAGACTAAACTTTTTTCAATCAATAATTAAATTTTTATACATTTAATCAATAGCTAAATCATTGTTATTTTTTGCGGCTTTACTAGTTACCATCAAAATCTTTCAAAAAAAATCGATGCTTTTTTTGAAGTTGAATATTATAGTTCATTTGTTACATACAAAAATTCTATTTTATAATGATTTATAGCCAAACTTTATTTGTACTTATTAAAATATTGAAAATTACCATAGATAAAATATTGTCTAAAATGTCATCAATCAAATTACAGGAAAATCAGAAAAAGCAAATTTAAAATTGTATAAGAATATTCAAATATAGATTTGAAAAATATAAAAGGATAAAATGCCTATAAAACAGAGTTATGCATTTTTTTATGTTTAAAAATCCAAACAAAATATATTACTATACTATAATAGACAAAATTCGAGACAATATAGCTAAAATGTCTAAGAATGCCGCTATTTCTTCAGAATAGAAAATTTTTGAAATACTTTACTTTTGTAGAAAATCTATCAGATCTTTCAATTTATTTTATCCATCTTTTAACCAAAAAATCTTATATACAGTGTACTTCTATCATGTTTTTTCTGGTTGCATAATCCATCATATGATATTTGCGCAACTTTCTTCTTGCATTTTACTATTTAAAAAATGAATATAATTGAAGGTAATGTGAATTACGTCTATATTTATCAAATACCTGGTATTTAAAAGATTATACTTTAAGAATGTGATTCTTTACATAAAAATACTAGTAATAAAATTTCTCTAAAAAAAAATACTTGCAAAAAATACAAGATAAAGTGTATGTCTAGTACAAAGCGATTATTAAAACAAAAATGTTGTTATACTACTCTGTAAAATCTCTTTTAACAAAAATAAAATTTTTATCTATATCTTTTAACTCCTGTACTAACTCTTCGTACAACTTTTTTACATTTTTAATATAATTTCAGATGAAAACTTCATAAAAAACCTTATTAATCTTTCTGTTATGCATTTTTATATTCGCAGTATTCTGTATCAATATGAATGTTTATGTAACATCATATGCTTTTAAACATTCTTGCATTACAAATATGCGATTGTTTTGGCTAAATAACGATAATATAACAATATTTTACGGAAGCACAATAAGAACATGCATAAAAATATGTTATTCTGTATTTAAAAATACAAGCAATGTAATTATAGCTATTATAATATAAAATCTTTGTGTAATACGATATAAAATCCAAAGAATTTCTTTTGAAGGTAAAAATTTTTGTTTTAACAAAAATAAATTGACCTTTTTAATTAATATGCAAGATATAGGTTTCCATCTAAATTTAGTTATCCTAAAATTTTAATGTATATAAAATTACTTTTTTTAGCGAGTGAACTGAAAATTAAAGAATATATTCTAATACATTGAAATATAAACAGTTTTTTAATATTTATTTATGAACAATGCTTATTATTATCTAAAAACAATGGCGTATAATATAGATATGTCATACGAACAGTGATTTTTTGTCCACAAAAAGCAGACATTCGCAATTCTATATATCACTAAATATTTTGGTATATTTGAATTTGGAGAATCTAGCCACAATCAATTTTACGTTTTAATATTTCATTAGATCAAAAGACAAAGATAATCATTAGTGTCATCGCGGGCTTTATTTTTAGATAGATGCAAAATTTAGCTAGTAGATAATATAAAAATATCACATAAACACCGATTTTTTCTACCCATCTATATTTAAACATCTTTATTATATAATACATTTTCTTTAAACTATTTCCGACAATTTTTATGCTATGCTAATGACAAGAAATAAGTAAAATTAGTTTTTCGGTCTTAGTAATGTTAAAAGTTTGCCATCAAATATTCATTTGCTGATGGATCAAATATGGTGTCTATATTGTCGTTTCTGTTTTCAGACATAGAATTCTTGATTCTCGTATTCTACATACAGCGTATGTTTCTTTTTGGCTATCTTCTCCCCTCCAAAGACTTCTTCATTACCCCTTCTGCTATCGAGACCTAATTAACATAGAGTTTCCTCCGCACCCAAATTTTTTTAATATGCCTCAACCTGGTTCGTGTGATCTGTTCCTGCAGGTACCCTCTATGATAACGTGTCACCACACCGTCCCTTGTTTCTGCATACAAGATTTGCTTTAAGATAACCATGTATTATATTTATTTTCCAAAGCTGTGAATAGACTTCTAATTAAATTAAAAATATTTTATGAAGCTCCAATAAAACTTATTTATTTTTTTGAAATTTAAAAAATATACAGACTTACTTAAATATCGCTTAGCACAGTTTATAATCTTTTATTGAAACTTTCTAAAATTTTGTTGAAGGAAATAAATAAAGGACAAAATTGTCAGTTAGAGCATTGGTTTGTAACTAAAAATAAATGTTCGTGAATATATTATGATCAGCTAGTCGTATCACGTAAAATATCACAGTACGTTGTGTAAAATATGCGTTATGAGGACCAAACAAACTAATAAGAAATTATGTAAATATACTGGTTTATTTTTGGTGAAAGTAATACTAGGATGAGATAATATACATATTTAGGTATTTTTCGTACGGGAAGTACCCTTAAGACAGTTTTCAAATTTTTTAAAACACCATATGACGGAGTATAATCTAAAGTATATGTGCAATTGGTAAACGTAACATACTTCCAATTATATAACTTCTGCTGAATATACTTTGTTCACCCATATTCTTAATGATTTTACACTGATATTAGATATCTTTTTTCCATGAGAGTGTTTTTAAAACATGCAGTAATGTGTTTAAATAGTTAGTTTTCTATATTTTTTATATCAAAAATTTTTACGCAAACTTATTCAGTAAGTTTAGAAGATTTATAATATAAATTCCTGGATTACGAAAAAAATTTATGTTTTTTATTCTAAATAACTAGGACAAACTTATTGTCAAAATAGAAAAAATACAATTCTGTACATTTTTTACATATACAATTTATAGAGGTTACCTCTATGTTTCCTAGGTAGTTTATGAGACAGTATCTTTGATAAGGTGTATTTTCTAGATTTGAAACGATTTAACATGTATACTGCGATTGGATTCAATAAATTGTATGCTTCAAATAATCTAGCCCTGTTTACCGATTTATAAAAAAGACATGATTGCGAAAAGCAAAAACCTAAATAGTCTTAATTTCATAAAGGATTATAATCTAATTGTAAATAATTTTTAGTGTTTCTGAGTAACTTCGTAAATTTAGGATTATGCGTGTATTTATGCATAAATGGCAAACAACGAAACGAAAAAATATTTCCAGCTATTTTCTAAAAGAAAAAATCCTTTTTTTTCAGCATGATGTGTGTTTTCAAAGAGCATAATATAAATTTATTCTATTATGAATTTATTCAAATAAGGTAAATTATTACAGGCATATAAAACCATCAGAAATAGTATGTAATTTTTCCTATACATTCACAATCAATATTAGCACAGATAAAAAATAAATTCTATCTTTTATAACAAGCTAAAAAAAAAGATAGAAACGGAGCATTTCACGCATAAAATAATAAATTGGTGCTTAATCGGCTGACGAATGATATATAGATCTGATATATAGTAAAATGCTAGTATTATACAGAGCCTAGTTCTAACATGGTTGAAAAATCACATTTTTTTTAATACTAAGAAGAAGAATTACACGCTAATATGTGTTTGGTTATATAAAACTTTAAATTTTTTTTACTTTTTTTAGTTATATAAAAATTAATCAATCTAAAATTTTTTTCTTAAAGGACAGAACAGTATATACAGATATATACCTTCATAATATTATATTTTATAATCGCGTAAAAAACGTCCTTACGATTTAGATAAATGATATGTAGTCCATATTTATAATTTTTTCATTGTATTATAATTTGAAGCAACATCACTAAGAGTATGCGCAGTAACATATCGCTTACTTTTTTTTATGAGAAATAAATATTAAAAAAAAAACTTAAAAAGATATGAAAAAATAATAATAATTATAATTGGATTATAATCGGTCTAATATCGAGAGTAGAGCATATGCATCACAGACGTCTTGAAATCTAAAATAAAAGCTTTTTTTGTAGTTTATGCATAAATCATACATAAAATCTTATTTACAAAAAGCAGATTCAATTAAAAAACATCGATAAATAAATAAAAAGAAAAATGCAGATAGTAAGGCGAGGGTTAAATCCATTTTGCGAATACGTCATAAAAATGTCGTTTTCCGAAATAACTTTTTGTTTTTTTATTATTTTTATTTTTTCAACTGTAATGATTGAAATAACATTAAACGTCTTAAAGTTATTTTTTTATTTTGCAATATTTAATTGATCATTTATTGATGGTAAAGTAATAAATTTATATCATTATATATAATGTAGTATTTTAGAAAATTTGAATTTACTAACTTATGTCTGAATAAAAATTTATAGATTTTTTGACAAAATTTTTATTGATGTATTGCATAATAAATAACACTTATATATATTATTTTATTGGTTTAGTTATCCCTCAAAACACTTATTTATTACGGCTAAGAAAAAGTTTACCAATCTTAATGTCAGGGGCATTTGAATTCTATAATATAATCATAATAGATACATTCTAAGACGTAACACTGTCCCTCTTGGATGAAATTTGCCTTAGCAAAAGCTTCATCGTACATTTTTGCTGCTCAAATACGAAAATATTTTAGATTGATCTGATAATATTATTTACATAAAGTAGAATTATTTTTAACGCATAACATGTATATTAAGCTAGAAATACAATTATGCTATTTTCGTATACAAATAGAGGTTTCCTTATCATTTAGACATCACATGCACCAATAAATATATCTTATAGTTATATTTAAAAAAAAAATTTGCTAAAGCATCAATAGATTGGTGAATAAAAAATTATATAAGATGTGTAGCGATATCAAATCAAAAAAATTTAACATACCTGTTCTATTTGATTTCAACAGTATATATTAAACATTTTGCTCATTACACCAAGATATCATGAACTAATAATTTTTTTCTTTTATTGAAGTAACAGAGTCATTACTATATATTTTTTTGTCGGCTAAAGCGGATAAATTACGTAAATGTGCACAAATGTGTCTTAAGTAATATTTAAGTCTGTAATCTATTTTTTTTATCATTCAAAATAAAATGACAGCATAAAAAGTCATTCATATTATAAATTTGAAAGATGTGTTAGGTTTCTTTTGTTTTTTTTTCTTTTCCTTGGATGTATTTAGCACATAAGAATTATCTAAGAATGTTTTAAATGCACTTTATATAATTTCTGCAGATATATTTCTTAATCTTGAACCCTTTCTTCATAAATATTATAAGTAGAAGCTTCTTGCGCTCTATATTTTTCGAATTATTTATTGACACATTCATTAAGATACAAGTTTATCAATAATACATTTTACTAGAGATTTAAACTTTCTCAGATTGTTATTTTTAAGTCGTGATAGAGTTATTTTGGCTAATTTTTTTTTTTTGTTTTATCAGAAGTTTGCATAATTTAAGTTATAACAGATCTGCTAGAAATTTGATAGATTAGCTTATAAAATTTCACTAAGAAATTATTTATATTAATCATTTTTATGATTCTTCTATTCATAGATCTTTACAAATATACATATAAAGATTGAGGAATACTAAATTTATGTTTGTATAAATATCATAAATTGAGTATTTGTGTTATATAAAATACGTAAATTCAGTTCTAGAATTGTTACCATTTATTTATTTTTGAAACTTAGCATTTTTCATGCATATCAATTGAATATAATTATATATGATTTTCAGATAAAATATAGAATGCAATTCATTTGTATTATGAATCAGCATGATAGAAAAAAAAATGAATTTTTAATAATCAAATGTATATTTACGAATTATTTTTTATATGTATGACCGTGGAAAACATTTTGACAGAATACGAATTTGTATACGTTGTCGTTGTGTAATAAATTATATATATAGTTCATATTACATTTCAATCATACATGTTCAACATCATTATAGGATGAAATTTTTAAAATATACATTTAACACTTGTATACGCTCAGAGGCTAATATATTTTATTTGCCTTTCTTTTATAAATTTTCTATTTTCCCGAAAAAAAAAATTGAAAAACTTTTTTTTAGTTTTATAATCTTTTTTATGCTTATATCGATCTAAACAAAAAAAAACCATGATAGATGCAAAAAAACAATAGTCATAAATACTGAAACTAATCTAGCCCATTAACAAATTTTATTCTAAGTACTTTTTAAATTTAAAATAGATATATACAAGGATACAAAGTAATACAAGATGATTCTAACAAGCTGTGATGTGTCATATATTTATGTTTTTGTTAAGCTACACGGTGATAACATTTAAATGCCGAAAATATGCACTATATTTTTTTTTTACAAATATAACATGACTTTGTATGATAGACCAACCATTTTATCATTACAAAATCAATTCTTACAATTTAAAATGAAAAAATGCTTTATTTTATTATGTTGAACTATGTTCTTTTATATCAAATACATAATAAAATTATTAAAGCTAGATATTCGTTGATTAAATTCGGATCGAATATTTATCTAGGTACATAATTAAAAACAATTATTGCTTATTTTTATTGTGAATTGCTCGGCATATATAAGCTTTTATCAACAAAACTAATAAAATTTTAGGCAACACTACTCTATGAATGCAATTTATATAGTATCTGCTATATGTATAAGGACTATAGATGCCTATATTTTACTTTCTTCTGATTTTTGTGCAGCAAAAGATATAAAATAAATTTGCAGAACGCTATAGATTTCTAGTAAACGTGAAAAAAATGGAGTAATAAAGAATTTCGATAAAACTGTAGAAGCATTATACAGATTTGCGCAAGCAAAAACTTTTGTTTCAAATATAATAAGGCCTTATATAAACATGCAAAAAGATATTTTACTGTTATAAAGTGTAATATTATGCATTAACCTTATATAAATTTATGTCTTTATAAAATTTTTCCTCTAGATTTTACCACTATGTATGCTGAACTTCTAATATTCTATAATACTCTAAAAATATGCAAAATCTATTTTATACAATGCATTTTTGTGATTTTTTTTACAATCTTCTAATTTAGCAAAAAAACCACAACTTGAAATAAACAATGTTTCAAAAGTGACTGTTACAAAAAAACATCGCTTAAATAACAAAATATGCTTGTCTTATTATATTCTGTTTAGTAAATGTTAGGAAGTTTATAAATCTGCTTATAAATGTGCGTATATATATGAACGTGTTAAAAAACAGCGTTTTTTATGCTTGAATTCTGTAATGTATGCGTATAGTGCCATATGTATAGATATGGTTATGACAAATAGTAATTAAAAAGATACAAAATAACTGTAGAAATAAAAATATTTGCAGACAAAACCTTGTGTAAAAACCGTTAATGGAGTTCGAAGAAACTGTTTGCCGTTATATCTTTATGAACTTAGATCTCTTAAGAATAATCATAAATATAGAGATGTCTGTAAAAAAATATTAAGATCCATTAGAAAACTGCATTCTATAAAATATTCCATGTTCTAAGATAAAATTATCATATTGTGCAAACTTAAATAAAAAAATATAAGGTTTTAAGTATGATCGTAAAAAATAAATTTTTTTCGTTGTGATATATATATAATTTTTCGAATAAAAGCTCGATTTTTTTTAAGTTGTTAAAATACAACTCTTGTATACCTTTACTTAATATTTTATAGACTAAGACAAGTTTCAACTAAAATTATAATTTTATTGCGTGTGGCTTAATCTTATGATAAAATATTTTATGTTAAATTTTATAAAATTGTAAAGGATAAATCAAGTAAGTTTTATCTTTTATCTATACGAACGGAATTTTCTTCACCCAAAATACATCATATAAATGTTCTTATAAGTTAGAAAGTATTATATTGCATATTAGCGTTATGTAAAAATGGTTGGTGGTTCTTTTTTGAAACAAAAAAAAACAGTAGATCTAGTATATATATATAAAACATAAAAAAATTTATAATGTCTATATGAAATAGACAATTTAAAATTTTCAATTTAGAAAAAATATAATTTTTACGAGTAAATGTGCTCTGTTGACGTTTTTTTTATAAAATAGGATTTCTCTTTCATGATAGTGTTTATGTAATAGAATTTTTTTTACTATTATAAATAACAAAAAGATTTTTTTAATAATATGCTAAGTTATGAAACTATTACCAAACAGCTTATATATGTAAAAAAAAAGTGTTTGTAGTAGATCTTGCACAGACAAAAATATCGGTTAGCAAAAACACTAAATGCGAAATAATACTAAAAATCGTGACAAACGTATTTTTAAGATTTCATACAAAAAATGACATAACATAGATGTCGTAAAGTCGAAAAACTATAATCTACGCTTTTAGCTATTATAAACATAAAAATTTACAGAACTTCTAAGATATGTTATTGTAGATATAAACTTCTCGAGAGAATAATTTTATTATTGATGAAATACTCAAATCCAAGTTTGACGATATATATTAATGCATATACAAAAATTTAGATCATTTAAAAAAGATAATCTTGAATTCTAAATTTTGTCTTAACAGATTTAAAAATATATAAAAGAAAATATGGTGTTTTTGAAGCTTGCGCTAAGCTTATTAATAGAAGTGGTAAAGCTGTTATGATATAAATATAAAAACTTAGAAAATTATTTGTTCTAAATATTTTGTAGCCGTGTCGTGACTATAAATTTATAGAAAACAGCTTATATGAAATAAAAATTACATATAAGAGCACAATACATTTTTTCAAAAACAATATTTATTTTTGCTTTTCGTAAATTGGAACCATTTCAATGCTATCTTTTCTAAATTTATTAATATCGTACATTATAGTTTATTGAGCATTTAAATACAATATAGATATTTTGTACTTCAATAATAGTAGATATGAAAGATATTACAAATTTGAATGTAAACCGTCAACAACAAGTATTTCTTGGTTGGGTTTATTGTTAAATTCTTATATTATTAACAGCAAAAGAATATACTTTTTATTAATTGTCTATTATCTTGTAAGACAAAAGCGATAGTATAATACCATCTTTTATATTTGTGCGTATTTATGTTTCACAATATATTTTCAATTGCAGTATTTGACATAAATTTGCAGTTAAAATAGTAATTGAATTAGACATATGTCTCTTTTATTGATAAATGTTGTTTTTGGTTATAATAGTAATGACTTTCTGCATTTATATATGTAACAAGTTTTTCTAAACATAGAATATGTATTCTAATATAATTAAATGTTTAGTATCGACATTAAAATCAACAAAAATATAGATTAAATATGCGGAAATTATTGTAATATAATCATACACATATTCTCTTATTGTGAATCTAGAAATTGCACTTTATTGTTATAATAAACCATGCATCTGTTGCAAATTTATTGTATTCTTGCTAGGTTTATTTTATAAAGCTGCAATAAACTATGTATAAGACTAAATATTACTCTTTATAGGCTTAAAATCATTTTTCTCTGTAATCAAACACATTAAAACATAATATGTACAAATTATAAAATATTTATAAGCGATGACTTAACCATATCTCTTGAATAAAGACGCGTGTAATAATGTAGGTGTGTCATAAATACAAAAAAAAACATATTATCAATCATTATGTAGCATGTCAATTGCAATTTATTGATTAAGTAATATTAGACAAATATACATGTATAGGATAAGTTTTTCCTACTATACAGAAGATAACTCACATTATTTAGTAATTAATTAATTATTATTCATATATAAAAAATGAAATTTTTAGCAATCAGACTTTCTGATATAAAAAACTTCAACAAATTATTTACATGATTATTTGAAATATCAAATATAAAACTTTTCAACATTGTGATGTTACATATTGCATTAAGAAAAGTCTATATATTTTTGTAGGCCAAAAGGAACATCCTATCATTGTTT
The DNA here is from genome assembly GCF_057557595.1 of Rhyacophila brunnea. Taxonomy (NCBI): domain Eukaryota; kingdom Metazoa; phylum Arthropoda; class Insecta; order Trichoptera; family Rhyacophilidae; genus Rhyacophila; species Rhyacophila brunnea. The sequence continues at coordinate 11,127 of NW_028232894.1, read as the reverse complement.
ATATAGAAAATATAAAAAATTTGCGTTCATGATAATAAAGAGTTCATTTCTTATGTTTCGCTTTTCTTTTGCTAACAAAAACTGCAATTACGATTGTGATAATATACCTTTAAAAGGTATAGAAGAGTAGGTATTATACTAAAGAGTCAATTCTTTATTCATACTTATTATGTTTGTATTTTTCACATACAATTATGCTAAGAATCCGCATAGTGATTGGTCTGCTATAATTATATATCTGAATATTGTATCATTTTTATAGAAACCAGCTTCGTTATTGTTTTTAAATATCGATCTGTACTCGATACAGTAAAAAAAAAGTTTGTTTGTATTCAAAGACGTCTTTTTTCGAATCTAACTGAGAAATCTCTATTATTATACAAAGAACACAATTTTTATTTTTTCGAACTTAATTTTTTTGAAGCGATATTATTATTGATATATTCCACATATTAAATAATATTTTTTTTGTTAAAGTAGACGCTATACACAGTTAAAAATCAACTAATTTATTTAGTTTTTGTTTTTTTTTTAATTTTAAAAATGCAAATATATGCCAAAACAAAGAAGAAATATTTTTAAAATGTATACTAGAAGATAATAATATTAATTTTTATTTAAATTATTTTTCAAATTTTTTAAAATGCAAAAATGCAATTTTGACCTTAAATTTTAGATTTGATAGATAATAAGAACATAAATCTCTGTAGACTAATACATTTTTATATATAAGTCTATGAACCATTGATAAATTCCTAGATCGATTCTCTAGTTTACTGTGGCTGTATACAGCAATGATTGTATTATATTGCCTATGACATTTACTTTTATGATCTGAAATTTAATTACTCATTGAGCAGTTCACAAATAGTATAAGCATGCATTATTATATCTTCTGTAATCTATTTTCTAACAGTCGATTATTAATTTCGTAGATAATTATAAAATTATCTTTGGTTGTTTTGATTTCATGTTATATATTATGCCTGAAAAAGTACTTTATAAGCATGTTTTTTTATTTTTCGAGTTCAAAAATGAAAAAAAAATTGAATCTAAGTTAAAACTAATATGAATGATTATGTAAATTTTTAAGAAAGTGGTAAGCTTTTTTTTTCTATTTCATCTAGAATTATATATTTTGTGTTTATATATATGCTTATAATTGCTAAAAAATTTTAAAATATAATTATCTTGTTTTTGGCATTATGTTAATATTAAAAATTTGTGTCTTAGCAATTTGCGATTCAAAAAGTAAACGGGAGTTTTTATGTGCGATTACACACATAGTTTATGAATGAATAGATTTTTTTGTGCTAAAAATTCGGTTAATCTTTTTATAAAAAAAGAAAATGTATTAGAACCGCTGCATATAAATTATTAGAGAACGTATAGATGCAATTTTATATTTGCTATGTATATACACAGAGACAATCCGAGATTAATGATTTCCGGAATTATGAAAAAAACTACTTTCTATAGTTAAAAACTACATTTTTGTATTTTATTTTACTATTTTATGAATTTCAAGCTTTTCATTAACACAAACACATTTAAAAAAAAGCACAAAGCATTTTTATTCTGACTTATACAATATTAAAATATAGATTTGCGATATTCACACACATAAAAGTTTAAAAAAAGTTTAAAACTAGTTTTAAAAAAATTTCAACAATAAATATGATACATTATGTCCAGAGTGCGTTAATATAATTATGCCGATTATTATCATTATAACAAGAGAAAGGTTTGTTCAAGCAGTAATGTAATATACAATCTGCTCTTAATATGCCCATAAAGGATTTTTTTTTAAAGTTTAGATATAGTTATATATAGTGATGATTTTTAAAATAAAGAGAAATCAGATACGAATCGATGTAGTTTTTCTTGTATATTTTTTGTAAGATAAAAAAAGATTTAATATATATTTTTGATATTTTTGATTGTGCACGCTTGCCTTTTTGGATTGTGCAGTTTTCTATTTTAAAAAATAGCGACATTTCATGCAAAAAATACAACTAGAATATTTTTAGAAAATGTATTTATTTATAGATTCGTTTTAATTCTAATAGAAAAACATAAATATTATTAGCATAAACCTATGGATTTTTTATTTTTTTTGTAAAGATGTAATTTAAGTGTAATTTATTGGATATATGAATATAGTGAAATATTTTCTGGTGCATGTTTTAATATATGTAACAATAAAAAAATAGCTATATGAAGCTTTTCAGCAGAATTCTGACCAAAAAAATATACGCCTAACAAGGTTTTTTTCTACTAAATATTTATATTAATATTTATTTTTTTTAATATATTCATATGAATATTATAGAAATTTATTCGTTTGTTTAAATGTAAAATCATAATAAAATACATAAAAGATCGCATTTGAAGTGCTTACTTTGATCATATTATCTTTAATAAGAAAATAAATATATCCCAAAAATATGTTTATAAATTCTAATTCAGATTTAATTATATCTTTCAATCCTAAAAAGCAACGATAGGGTTTTCAGCGCTGCATTTTTTTAGAATTTGTAACAATTTATTTTTTTTAACATATTCCCTAACGTATGAAACTGTATGGGGGCGCAGCATGGGGTGTAAAAAACTATAAAAATGTTAGTTTATTTTTTTATATAAATCTAATTTCTTTTTGTAAAAAAAAATGTGATCTTAGAGTATCAAAACGTACAAAATGCATAGACAATGTGTTTTTATAAGGTCTAAAGTACTTGATTTTTTTTTAATAAATAATAAATCTATTATAGCTGTCATAAAACTTCAATACTAAAATCAAAATATTCAAAAATCTCATATAATATACAATACTTTAGTGTATAGATAGTATATTTAGTCAAAACACCCTGTCACATATACAATTTTAATTTTTTTAATACTTTGTTGTTGACCCATAAAAAGTAAATATGTTTTTCGAAGTTCATAATAATAAGTCTATCAAAGTTATATACATATATGTCTATATATACAATAGTTTAAGGAAAAAAAGAAGATATCAGTTTTTAACGATTCAAGAATCAATCCATCATAGTTCACAATTTTTTAATCTTTATAGCTTTTTATTCGAGACAAAAGAACCTTTCGATTTTAAATATGTACCATTAGCTTTTCTAGTATATATTTTTTTAGATTTATATATATAAATATCAAAGGTGCTAATTATTACATGCATGTGATTGTTTTACAGCATAAACAACACATGATCCTAAACAATAGAAAAATTTGCAAATTCACAGTAGAGCATGACACTAAATATAAAACCTTTTTAGATTTTTGAACTGTTGATCAAGAATGTTAAGCAGTTATCAAGTAGATTATACTTTTGTACCTCTTATTTGATATAAACTACTTGAGTTTTTCATTTTATAACCAAGAAGAATTGTTTAAAAAAATAATTATTTATATAATTAGATACAAGCAAAATTTAGGTAATTGTTTGGCATTATTTAGCTATGTTTATAGTAATGAGGAGAATATAAAGCTAGATAAATGTTAATAAAAATTTATATGCTAAGATATATTGTTTATATACGTATAATGGTTCACAATTACGTGTAAAATCTCTACCATACTAATACCGCTAGTCTATCTAGCAGTGTGGTAAATTTCCCGCAGCCAAGATGCAATTATATGTGCCTTCTATTTTATATATAAGCTTATATGAGAGAGGCAAACCTTTGGATTTCAAAATTATTATACATACAATATATCTATTTACAACGGCATATTAATATTTAGAAAATCGTAGTTCATAAACATTTTAATTGTGCAAAAAAAGGCAAGAAAAGGCGTATATATCAAATAATCAAGACTAATTTAAATATATCATGTAAAGCTGATTCATTCTTAAGTCATAAAATAGCGAACAACAAAGTTTAAATGCATAATTATACAATAGCATATAAAAATTTGATCAAAAATTTTATATCTATAAATAATATAGGCATCATAAATATAATAAACTTGTGTGGAATATATTTATTTTCCATTTTTTTTATCATCATGAGTGCGAAAAATAGAAGCTTTGTTTATAACAAGTATTCGAAGTGATTTTTGAGCTGGTGGCATTGCATATAGATGTTACAGCATATACATACTATCAAAATGAGTAACATTGTGAAGCATGAAGTATTGCATTACCAAGATTTATATGAAAATTAACCAAATGACTTTAACAATAGACGATAGAATGTAAGTTTTTTCTATAATTTCATGTTTTATGCAAGATTATACTTAAAGCCAAGTTCTAAAATTTTTCTTTGTATCATAAAGACATGCAAAAAACAAGAAAATTTGAGTAAACGGCCTCGCATAATATGGCGTTGAAATTTCACATATTACTAGATCGATACCATAAATAATAGAGATATTTTCTATAATTTTACGATAATTTTCTGCCATTAAATCTAGAAATGCACTTAAAATCTGTTTTTTTATGTCTTTATTATAGTAAAAGTTTTGATTTTGATTTTTAATATGTTTTAAAAAACATTAATTATATTTATAGTACTTTACTATAGAAGAAAATAGGGACCCTTTACACCCTGTATTGTTACAAATTACATTAAATGACCAAATATATTTATACTATATGTAATTTTTAGATTAAGTTGCTTTATTTACAAATTTTATCTTTTTTTGAGCAATATGGTTGATTTTCCTAGTTCATTTATATAGAATTTAGGAATTTTCTCCATAATCAGGGCGATTTGCGTTGATTGTGTAGTTCTTATTCGACATATAAATCAGAGAATAAAATGAGCATTAATAAATTTCCAAATCGAATATACATTGATTTTTTTAATGCCGTGTATAAAAAAATTCTATTCGAATTGTACTTTATTTATTTTAGTTTTCAGTCTATTAATTTTTAGAAGTTCGCTTTTTACTTAGTTGAACGATTGCTTAAATGATTCGTCTTAATGCGGAACTACGACAACACATTTTGCCACCCGTAATCACCGTTGATTGAGCCTTATCATATAGGCGGTAATCAAGATGTGCGGGTAATGCGTTACTGTCTACTTTTTACTGCTGATGGTTACAAGCTACATACATTTCCATACTTTCCTTTATAATTTCTGAATGTGTGGAAACTTTCATCATGGAGGAACAGTTCAATGGCTTACACGCCAACCATCTTATTTCTCTTGGCTCTCAATATTTAGGCGTTTATCTTTATCTGTACACTTGCCGCTTTCATTTGTATTTATATTTAGAGTAAATCGTATCGGAAATTGGTGGATTGGGTAAAACCTGCGACCCTTAACACTGGGCATCGACTTGTAAACTACAATATCATATATAACCGTGTCGTGTTTTTAATAATGAAAAAAAAAACGAAGTATATAGATTTTGGTCATTGGATAAAAATAGAAAAAAGGCAGTGAATCAACACATAAAGTCAAATATATACTAAAATGATGAACTCAAAAGAAATATAACAGTACAGAAAAAATACTTCAATAACAACAAAATGTGACAAAAAGAAGCATACAATATATAAAACTAGGGTGAAGTAAATTCATTATTGTTTCGGTTCTATCATATTAAGCTTTTCATTGTTGTTTATGCAAAAATTAAGATTTCTCTAAAGAAAAAATATTGCTTATATTTCTTTCCACCATGAGTTCTACTGAATCATCTTCATGTATATTTATTTATCAAGCATATTAGTTCAATTGTATATGTAAAAAATGTATTTTTTATGCGTATGCTTCGATCCAGTTATTATTGTCAACGCATTTTTATACAGCTTATGATAATTGGAATGCATCTATTTCAAGTTATGACATATAGAAATATTTGCGTTCTAAATTTGTAAAAAATGCAGGGTTTATATACTAATAGAGCGTATTTTTTTAGCCACATATTAATAAAATCCTCCATCATCAATACTCTTTTCTGTATTATATTTTGTGTGGTTTGATTAAAAATATATAATACATAGAAATTTCTTGTTCATCTAGTGATGATTTTTATTGTTTATATGCTTTTATTAACATTGTTTTATGCTTGTTCTTTTTAATTACATCTAAAACCAAGTGCCTATTGTTTTTCTTCTATTTTACATTTTTTTCAGATTAACGTATATATTTCTTTTATATTTATGTATACGTCTTCTTATCTAGCAAATATATATTAATATCGGCTTACCGTGTTTTTTTGTGTTTTAAATGTTTCTAAAAAATATTAGACTTGTTTACGTATTTCTAATGGCAAATCTATATTTTTTCTGCATATTTTATAGCGTTGATTTCTACTTTTGCTTGTAGTTATTTATTTTATGCTATTTTGAAAAATACAATATGTCAACCGTTGAGGTTTTATATATTTTGAAAGGCTTGAAATTGTGTTTTTATATGATGGATGGCAGTAATGCCTTCGGAAAGCTATAATTTACTTATTTCTATATATTTGTTTTTTTCTTGTATGTATATTATGGTTCGCAGTTAGATCTCACGCATTTTTTACTCTATTTTTTTTTGCATATAGCTGCTCTGCTTAGTTTAATTTCTTACTCGAGATTAAATTTCACATTTATTTGCAAGATGAATATCGAATGTAATTTTTACACGCGATAGACTTTCCTATTTTCTTATCTGATAAAAATTATATTTTTGTGGCCTTAAGTGTGAGATTTTGTTTTACTAAAACTTTTCTGTATCTTACCAAATATTATAAAATAGTCTTTTTTTTGGATTTTCGGGTCATCTAAATTGTATACAGTTAGAAAATTATATACATTTCTATAGATCTATGTAAATTTTTGCCAAAATGGTTGTTTTTATTAAATTTAAAATTCTTGATTAGTTGTATCTCAAATTATAAACTTCTCTGTCATCATGTCTATTTGGTTCATTTTAATTTACAGAAGTATTTGCATTTTTTTTTACTTCTATAAGGCTCGAATACACACTTAACCCAAAATCATTTATTGCTAACTTAAATTAAATTTTTTTATAAACTATGCAATTGACGAAATCCACTGTATCTTTTAGTGACTATAGGATGGTTGTGGTATGGATGCAAGCTTGTATCTTTACAACTTTTATAATATCGTAGGCATAAATTTATTTACAAAATTGAATATTTTTTAAAAGGAAACTTTCATTAGGTAATCTATCAAGATGTTTTGACGACACCGTGGTCATAACAAAATGATAAAAAAAAGATAGAAACGCCTACATTTCACTGTACATGATGCTTTGCTTGATCTAATATAATGAAATTATGCATCTACTTAGAATCAATTCGTTTTTATACCTGCAATACTTCTATTTTTAAGAATGAAAATGCGCGAATAGATAATAATATGATTTTTAAGTTCATATAAATTTTGGTTTACATAAACATATTATAATACAATTTAATTGTTTAACTTCCATTGCCGTTTAAATTTACGCTTGAACGGTAGCATTCACACCTGTTGTACGGTACTCAGTTGATTTAATATTAAATATTACGCCTAGGTTCTCCTAGCTGTTAGATTTCCTTCTATTTACTACGTGTGAAATTGTATATTATACGCAGTTTAAATCACAAATATTTTTTTTAGAAATTATCTTAAAGCAATATGATAAGTTGTTTCTTTAAATCATCTTAAGTTTTATTTTTCTTTTATACATATATCAACGACAAAATCGTATTGAAGAATATATAAATATCCCATAGACTTTAAAATATCGTTATATATTTCATTAAAATAAGCAATTTTTAAATTAGATAAGCACAAAACAATTATATAATATTATTTAAATTCCAATAAAAAGACTTTCTTAAATTTTAGACTCAAATATAAAACGTAAACTTTTAAAACAACCAATAATATCAATTTAAACAAATATTTCTGTCTTATTAAAGTTAATCATTCTCTTCTGTTTTCACATCTATTTTTTCATAAATTATAATGCACGACAAAGCTGTGTTATCATTTATACAAACAGATGTTTAACAACTGAAAATCACATATTAGAAGATCTTTTTATATCATTATGATTTTATTCTTATTTATGCAAAATCAACTTTTACATCATATGTAGACTCGATTTTCAGTCTAAAACTTTGTTATGCCGTCACATAATAAAGTGTGGTATTTTTATGATATGCTTTTGCTTCTGCAGCCACAAAAGGGCACAAACTCTGATTCCGCGTGACTGTTCTAAAAAATATATTCTTTTACTTTAGGTATTTTTTTAAGCTGTTCACTTTTTTAAGTAACATTCTATGTGTCAACTTCTTTCTCTGTAGAATCTTTGCGTTTAGCGTCATGTTATAAAGTTCCTGGAACGCTCTATTTATACATCTCACATATTGATATTCTTTGGAAATATTTTACCTAATGAAATAAAGCTTTTTTTTTCCTTTTAAACACCAATATCTTTGAAAAAAATGCTTTTAGTACTTAAGATTTCGTCCATTTGCATTTTATATTGAATTTTCTTGTCTCACAATTTTTGTTGCGCTTTACAATATTTCTGCTTTGTTTTTTTTTCTTTTGCTTTTTTGTAACCGGATAGTCAAAAGAGTCGTCTAACACATTTTTAAAATACATAAATATACATCATGTGCTTCTTCATTGGTTTAAAACAGGTGCATTTATAAATTGATGCTAAAGAAGTCATTATATACTAACTAAGACGTGCAGCTTGTTAAAAGCTAGAAGTATTATTTCTAAATACTTTTTAATATAACTTTTATTGAAAATATGCTTTCAATTTTAATTCATGATGAGAATATTTTACATTTATTTTTAGTTTTTCACGGTTTCTTTCGTCTCACTACTCGTATTAATTTTATAAATTTAATTTGTAGAATTTGTTTAATTTTTCACTTTAGTCCCTTCGCACTGGCTTCTCTCATATTGTTATCCATACTATTGATTATCAAATTAGTCATAATAGGATATAGAAAATTCTATAAAGATTAATATATATTTACCTGCTTAAAATAATATGTAAAAACACATTTATCTATCAACATAAACAAAATCAAATAAATTTTTAAACGAAATTTACTAGATAATATATATCATAAAACGTTAAAGATGTACAATGTAAAATACAATGATTACATGCTGAAATAAATACCTCCAAACATATAAATCTATTTTTAGACAATGAAAAAGATAATCTCGAATGAACATCGGTTATATCAAATTTATTTATTTTCGAATTTATATAAACTTATATAATAAAATCAAATTTTAACAATAAAAAATTTTTGCAGACAATATAAATATAAAAGACAACTAAAGCATAAAACTGTGTAATTGATTATATTGTCATCCCCAACTTTGGCAGAGTTATAAATTTGAAACATTCATTTTTATCAAGTATATCACAAATTTTATAAACGATCATTACAACGTAATTTCGTTTTATAGTGTATATAGCTATAATTCGTTACAATGTTCTATTTGTAAATTTTATTATGTATCACCATATTTATTATCTGTTTCAAAAAAACTTATAATGAATTTTTATCATACCGGTACAATAATGTGCAGTAATATTTTATCTCATATATTCTCTTTTGTCCAAATACATCAGAATTTAAATAGAACATTATTTGAATGTAAAGATGAAGTTCTTGTAGTTATAATTTGCAGCTCTTCATTGTTGTAGGCTTGTAAATGCATGAATTCTAATAATCGGGTAAGTCTAAACTAATTTTTACGAATGATAAAAAACTGTACTTATGAATGTTTTTTTTATATTTTTGTTGATTTGTTCACAGTTTTTTTTCTGATTTCATAAAGAAATATATTTCTTATGCACAATTATTATTCTTCAATCTCTTAGTCTATAGAATTCTTTGCATATGAGAAGGTGCTAATTTTCAGATAGAAAGTATGTCTTATATAATATATTATAATTTATCTTCATTTCTAATTCAGTTTGAATCTCATAAAACATAGATTAAATATAGGCAAAAATCGAATAAACTATTTTTTAGCTACATAATTACAAAATTTAGTATTGAAAATAGTTTTTAAATTATATTAAATATAGTATCTAATGCAATTGTATTGTGTATACTCTTGCATATTTATACAAACTACTATGTTTAAAAAAAGAGCTCATAATTTTCCATAATCAAATTTCTAAAAACATTTTAGTGAATTTACATCAGTGTATGAAAGATTTTCGATATATCATTTTTGATAATAAAGTAATTTAATGATATCATTATTTATTTTGGAACACAATTTTACCGTTCATAAAAATATTTTTTTGTATATGCATCTAAAACTTACTTGGATTATTTGTACATAAAAGATAGATTTTAATAAAAATACTTGCTATATTTTGCATATTTTTTACACATCACGTCAATAGTTTTTTTAAAAAATATAAAAAAATTTTTTACCAATTGATGCAAGAAATAATAATTGGTGAATCTTATAAATTTTTGCGTTGAAGGCTTGTATTTTTATTTGTTGTGAAATTTTAAATTTTGAATAATATCTTTAATAGAATGAACTCTCAGTCACAACTGATCGAGTATATCGACAAACCTTGCAATTAAAACACTATGTCTATAGGTCTTAGAAAAATTAGAATTCATGAAGAAGACTTTGAAATAAAAGACAGTAAAGAGCATAACTTGGCTAATGACACGGGAAATCATGTAATTTGTGCGTATTATTGAACTGAAAACTTATTACCATACAGTTAACCTTGTAAATAAATCTAACTACTGTTTAGTTTTATGTTCATCCAGCTTAGACACTGATGAAGAGAGAAAAAGGAAGATGTAACGAAATAAAATAAGACCTGGCGTAAGGATGTAGTTCTCTTCATACTATAAAAGATGGAGAAGAAAAAGACCTGGATGACTAAATGTGATGGCAAATTATTATAAATCAGATAAAAAATGAATCAGACATAAAAAGAGAGGTTCTAAAGTTGAGACTTACTGACATGGCTGCATATATGAAGTTAGAACCTAGTAAACCGTTAGAAGATTGCATAATAAATATGAAAAAAGACTTTCAATATATGCAAATGTACATAATAATTATATAAGATTTACATCTAGAACATGTAGAACATCAAAAAAAATATGCTAAGAAGAAGCTAGCTATGATATAATATGATAGTA
>NW_028232893.1:31255000-31260000 GCF_057557595.1 Rhyacophila brunnea | reverse complement strand
CCTAACCTAACCTAACCTAACCTAACCTAACCTAACCTAACCTAACCTAACCTAACCTAACCTAACCTAACCTAACCTAACCTAACCTAACCTAACCTAACCTAACCTAACCTAACCTAACCTAACCTAACCTAACCTAACCTAACCTAACCTAACCTAACCTAACCTAACCTAACCTAACCTAACCTAACCTAACCTAACCTAACCTAACCTAACCTAACCTAACCTAACCTAACCTAACCTAACCTAACCTAACCTAACCTAACCTAACCTAACCTAACCTAACCTAACCTAACCTAACCTAACCTAACCTAACCTAACCTAACCTAACCTAACCTAACCTAACCTAACCTAACCTAACCTAACCTAACCTAACCTAACCTAACCTAACCTAACCTAACCTAACCTAACCTAACCTAACCTAACCTAACCTAACCTAACCTAACCTAACCTAACCTAACCTAACCTAACCTAACCTAACCTAACCTAACCTAACCTAACCTAACCTAACCTAACCTAACCTAACCTAACCTAACCTAACCTAACCTAACCTAACCTAACCTAACCTAACCTAACCTAACCTAACCTAACCTAACCTAACCTAACCTAACCTAACCTAACCTAACCTAACCTAACCTAACCTAACCTAACCTAACCTAACCTAACCTAACCTAACCTAACCTAACCTAACCTAACCTAACCTAACCTAACCTAACCTAACCTAACCTAACCTAACCTAACCTAACCTAACCTAACCTAACCTAACCTAACCTAACCTAACCTAACCTAACCTAACCTAACCTAACCTAACCTAACCTAACCTAACCTAACCTAACCTAACCTAACCTAACCTAACCTAACCTAACCTAACCTAACCTAACCTAACCTAACCTAACCTAACCTAACCTAACCTAACCTAACCTAACCTAACCTAACCTAACCTAACCTAACCTAACCTAACCTAACCTAACCTAACCTAACCTAACCTAACCTAACCTAACCTAACCTAACCTAACCTAACCTAACCTAACCTAACCTAACCTAACCTAACCTAACCTAACCTAACCTAACCTAACCTAACCTAACCTAACCTAACCTAACCTAACCTAACCTAACCTAACCTAACCTAACCTAACCTAACCTAACCTAACCTAACCTAACCTAACCTAACCTAACCTAACCTAACCTAACCTAACCTAACCTAACCTAACCTAACCTAACCTAACCTAACCTAACCTAACCTAACCTAACCTAACCTAACCTAACCTAACCTAACCTAACCTAACCTAACCTAACCTAACCTAACCTAACCTAACCTAACCTAACCTAACCTAACCTAACCTAACCTAACCTAACCTAACCTAACCTAACCTAACCTAACCTAACCTAACCTAACCTAACCTAACCTAACCTAACCTAACCTAACCTAACCTAACCTAACCTAACCTAACCTAACCTAACCTAACCTAACCTAACCTAACCTAACCTAACCTAACCTAACCTAACCTAACCTAACCTAACCTAACCTAACCTAACCTAACCTAACCTAACCTAACCTAACCTAACCTAACCTAACCTAACCTAACCTAACCTAACCTAACCTAACCTAACCTAACCTAACCTAACCTAACCTAACCTAACCTAACCTAACCTAACCTAACCTAACCTAACCTAACCTAACCTAACCTAACCTAACCTAACCTAACCTAACCTAACCTAACCTAACCTAACCTAACCTAACCTAACCTAACCTAACCTAACCTAACCTAACCTAACCTAACCTAACCTAACCTAACCTAACCTAACCTAACCTAACCTAACCTAACCTAACCTAACCTAACCTAACCTAACCTAACCTAACCTAACCTAACCTAACCTAACCTAACCTAACCTAACCTAACCTAACCTAACCTAACCTAACCTAACCTAACCTAACCTAACCTAACCTAACCTAACCTAACCTAACCTAACCTAACCTAACCTAACCTAACCTAACCTAACCTAACCTAACCTAACCTAACCTAACCTAACCTAACCTAACCTAACCTAACCTAACCTAACCTAACCTAACCTAACCTAACCTAACCTAACCTAACCTAACCTAACCTAACCTAACCTAACCTAACCTAACCTAACCTAACCTAACCTAACCTAACCTAACCTAACCTAACCTAACCTAACCTAACCTAACCTAACCTAACCTAACCTAACCTAACCTAACCTAACCTAACCTAACCTAACCTAACCTAACCTAACCTAACCTAACCTAACCTAACCTAACCTAACCTAACCTAACCTAACCTAACCTAACCTAACCTAACCTAACCTAACCTAACCTAACCTAACCTAACCTAACCTAACCTAACCTAACCTAACCTAACCTAACCTAACCTAACCTAACCTAACCTAACCTAACCTAACCTAACCTAACCTAACCTAACCTAACCTAACCTAACCTAACCTAACCTAACCTAACCTAACCTAACCTAACCTAACCTAACCTAACCTAACCTAACCTAACCTAACCTAACCTAACCTAACCTAACCTAACCTAACCTAACCTAACCTAACCTAACCTAACCTAACCTAACCTAACCTAACCTAACCTAACCTAACCTAACCTAACCTAACCTAACCTAACCTAACCTAACCTAACCTAACCTAACCTAACCTAACCTAACCTAACCTAACCTAACCTAACCTAACCTAACCTAACCTAACCTAACCTAACCTAACCTAACCTAACCTAACCTAACCTAACCTAACCTAACCTAACCTAACCTAACCTAACCTAACCTAACCTAACCTAACCTAACCTAACCTAACCTAACCTAACCTAACCTAACCTAACCTAACCTAACCTAACCTAACCTAACCTAACCTAACCTAACCTAACCTAACCTAACCTAACCTAACCTAACCTAACCTAACCTAACCTAACCTAACCTAACCTAACCTAACCTAACCTAACCTAACCTAACCTAACCTAACCTAACCTAACCTAACCTAACCTAACCTAACCTAACCTAACCTAACCTAACCTAACCTAACCTAACCTAACCTAACCTAACCTAACCTAACCTAACCTAACCTAACCTAACCTAACCTAACCTAACCTAACCTAACCTAACCTAACCTAACCTAACCTAACCTAACCTAACCTAACCTAACCTAACCTAACCTAACCTAACCTAACCTAACCTAACCTAACCTAACCTAACCTAACCTAACCTAACCTAACCTAACCTAACCTAACCTAACCTAACCTAACCTAACCTAACCTAACCTAACCTAACCTAACCTAACCTAACCTAACCTAACCTAACCTAACCTAACCTAACCTAACCTAACCTAACCTAACCTAACCTAACCTAACCTAACCTAACCTAACCTAACCTAACCTAACCTAACCTAACCTAACCTAACCTAACCTAACCTAACCTAACCTAACCTAACCTAACCTAACCTAACCTAACCTAACCTAACCTAACCTAACCTAACCTAACCTAACCTAACCTAACCTAACCTAACCTAACCTAACCTAACCTAACCTAACCTAACCTAACCTAACCTAACCTAACCTAACCTAACCTAACCTAACCTAACCTAACCTAACCTAACCTAACCTAACCTAACCTAACCTAACCTAACCTAACCTAACCTAACCTAACCTAACCTAACCTAACCTAACCTAACCTAACCTAACCTAACCTAACCTAACCTAACCTAACCTAACCTAACCTAACCTAACCTAACCTAACCTAACCTAACCTAACCTAACCTAACCTAACCTAACCTAACCTAACCTAACCTAACCTAACCTAACCTAACCTAACCTAACCTAACCTAACCTAACCTAACCTAACCTAACCTAACCTAACCTAACCTAACCTAACCTAACCTAACCTAACCTAACCTAACCTAACCTAACCTAACCTAACCTAACCTAACCTAACCTAACCTAACCTAACCTAACCTAACCTAACCTAACCTAACCTAACCTAACCTAACCTAACCTAACCTAACCTAACCTAACCTAACCTAACCTAACCTAACCTAACCTAACCTAACCTAACCTAACCTAACCTAACCTAACCTAACCTAACCTAACCTAACCTAACCTAACCTAACCTAACCTAACCTAACCTAACCTAACCTAACCTAACCTAACCTAACCTAACCTAACCTAACCTAACCTAACCTAACCTAACCTAACCTAACCTAACCTAACCTAACCTAACCTAACCTAACCTAACCTAACCTAACCTAACCTAACCTAACCTAACCTAACCTAACCTAACCTAACCTAACCTAACCTAACCTAACCTAACCTAACCTAACCTAACCTAACCTAACCTAACCTAACCTAACCTAACCTAACCTAACCTAACCTAACCTAACCTAACCTAACCTAACCTAACCTAACCTAACCTAACCTAACCTAACCTAACCTAACCTAACCTAACCTAACCTAACCTAACCTAACCTAACCTAACCTAACCTAACCTAACCTAACCTAACCTAACCTAACCTAACCTAACCTAACCTAACCTAACCTAACCTAACCTAACCTAACCTAACCTAACCTAACCTAACCTAACCTAACCTAACCTAACCTAACCTAACCTAACCTAACCTAACCTAACCTAACCTAACCTAACCTAACCTAACCTAACCTAACCTAACCTAACCTAACCTAACCTAACCTAACCTAACCTAACCTAACCTAACCTAACCTAACCTAACCTAACCTAACCTAACCTAACCTAACCTAACCTAACCTAACCTAACCTAACCTAACCTAACCTAACCTAACCTAACCTAACCTAACCTAACCTAACCTAACCTAACCTAACCTAACCTAACCTAACCTAACCTAACCTAACCTAACCTAACCTAACCTAACCTAACCTAACCTAACCTAACCTAACCTAACCTAACCTAACCTAACCTAACCTAACCTAACCTAACCTAACCTAACCTAACCTAACCTAACCTAA